>NC_054562.1:8139981-8304981 GCF_017654505.1 Polyodon spathula
TGTGTTTTTTTTTAAAAGTTAAAAAAAGAAGGCAAGACCAGCTTTCCAATGCAAATCCTTCAAACAATCGTTCCTCCTGTGGAGCCCTGAGCTGAAAACAGAGCCAGCTGTCCAGTGGAGCCGTGCTGGGAGCTGCCTGCTCTGCTAATTGAGCTTGATTTGAGGGGTCGAGAGTCAAAATTACAGAGGCCAGCGGGGGAGCTAAACCAATTAAAGAAGAGAGCTTTTAATAAAACACACACGCCCGGAGCCAGCCTCTCTCCAGTCTGGTGTCCGTCTCATTTCACGCAGAGCGCGCCGGCCCCGGCCGCAAGCCCCTCTCTGCTAGCTCTCCCCCTGGGAGTTAGGGAGCCTGGCCTGCGCAGATGTTGGTGGTTGAGCATGCGAATGAGGGTAGCCGAATGACCCAGGCAAGCCCCTGCTGAAGTAGCCTCGGCGCTCTGCGAGCGATCGTGGAGGACTGCGTTTATATAACGAGGATGATGATGAAAGTAAAGCCTTGCCTCTGCTTAGCAGTGGCATTTGGAACGCTCCCATGTGCCCCATCGTTCAGACAGTACAGCCTGATCTCCCAAAAAAAAACATTGCATGCAGGCGCTTCATATTTACAGTGAGGTATAAATTTTGGGTGTGCAGATTGAGGGAGAGTTGGGGGCTGTGTTACAGTATAGAGGGGTACAGATTGAGGGAGAGTTGGGGGCTGTGTTACAGTATAGAGGGGTACAGATTGAGGGAGAGTTGGGGGCTGTGTTACAGTATAGAGGGGTACAGATTGAGGGAGAGTTGGGGGCTGTGTTACAGTATAGAGGGGTACAGATTGAGGGAGAGTTGGGGGCTGTGTTGCAGTATAGAGGGTACAGATTGAGGGAGAGTTGGGGGCTGTGTTACAGTATAGAGGGGTACAGATTGAGGGAGAGTTGGGGGCTGTGTTACAGTATAGAGGGGTACAGATTGAGGGAGAGCTGGGGGCTGTGTTGCAGTATAGAGGGGTACAGATTGAGGGAGAGTTGGCACACAGGTGGATATTTCCATTGATCCCCAGTGTGCCTCTCGGTTCGGTGCAGCTCCTCACTGACTGTGCAGACGCTGGGTCTCTGGCATTGAGCCAGCTTTGCCTCATCTATTACTGACTAATTGGGACCAGCCCACCTCTGCATGCCTGAGCTTGCACAGGAGAGATTGCAAGCCAATCAGGGGCCTCCTACTTTGCATAAAGGACACACCCTGTGAATCCCCCTGGCCAATCCCGTGCAGTCATTCTCGCACACCTCAAAGGTCTACTCCTCTCTGCCTGAGTGCTCTGTACTCTGAGACTGTGACCCCTCACTCTAGTCTGCACTGTGTACTTCTCTGGAGATTGCTCCTCTATTTCTGGCAGAGAGAGGGACTTTATTGCTAGTTGTGTTTCATAACTAGGACTTGGGGTAAGTGGAGATCCTTTTAGTTTTTCTATCTTTGGGGTTAGAGGTTTTTTATAATCTATCTCTCTGTGTTGTGTTCTAAAGTAGATAATGCATACAAGAAAAAATAGTTACTTGAACCAAGAATTCCCGATGTAGTGTTGAGTGTTAGGGCTGTTTCCCGTGGTTATACTCTGCATTTACCATCGCTCACCCAGGCTTGCCGTGTTTATTAATGTGCTTTACTGTACCTCGCTGTTTACAGTGCCTGACTCTGCTACACTCTGCTCTGCTTTTACTATGGGAAGCGTCTATGAGACTTGGGTGGGTTTTTTGTTGTAAGTTTTTACTCGAGTGATTGACAGTTTTATTACAAGACACCCGGATTTAGACAGATTCTGTGTCAGTGTGTTGCTAATCCAGCCCATCGCCGGAGGGCTCGGATCTCCAGGAGTCTCCCGGCTGTTTCTCAGTCTCGGGTGTTCTTGTACGGGTTCTTTTTTGTTTTGAAAACATACATCTTGCGAGTCTGGTCTAAACCACATTCCTGTGCTGTTTGTAAGTTCAATAAGTTCCCTTTGATTCGTTTAGTCCCTGCAGGGAATGAAATCCCGCTTTTTACTATTCTCCCCTTGGTGTATTTGGAAAACCATTTCCCAGTGGTGATGAAACGTGGTCCCATGTTCCCCAGCCCCTGAGTGTCTCTGCCTGTGTCTCCCGTGCCCTGCAGCTCGGACGCAGCCATGCACAAGTTTGACAGAGACTCTGAGGTGTACAAGATGATCCAGGAGAATAAGGAGTCCCGCACAGCCCCCCGGCAATCCAGCACCTTCCGCCTGCTGCAAGAGGTGCTGGAATCTGATGAGCAAGGTGAGCAGCACGGCACTCGAACACGCACGCAGAGTCACACTCGCTCACTCGATCACGCACACGCACGCAGAGTCACACTCGCTCACTCGATCACGCACACGCACGCAGAGTCACACTCGCTCACTCGATCACGCACACGCACGCAGAGTCACACTCGCTCACTCGATCACACACACGCATGCAGAGTCACACTCACTCATTCAATCAGACGCTACAAAGGCACAGCCACTTAGCTTCTATCCAGCGATTCCCACATTCAGATATGTGTCCCAGCACTACATTATCAAACTGCAGGTGACGTGTGAAGCAGCAGCCTGTAATCTCTCTCGTTGATTTGAAGGTTTGTCTTTCTCTTCTTCTTTCCCAGCGGCGACGGTCCGATTCCCAGGAGCGTTGTCTCCCAGCCCACAGAAAGCAGTGGGCTCTGTCGCCGGGGTTACCAAGTTCCACATCTGTGAGAAATGCGACACCAGCATAGTGTAAGCACCCTGGGGGGTTTCCTTGTGCTGTAAAATGCTCTAAAGCAGTCTCGGTGTGGCGGAAATCAAGTTGGCCAACGATCGGCTAGCCTCCACCAATGGGGCCCGAGCTGAAGCACTTGTCATCTTCTGTTTCACCTGCTAATTCCTGACTGAGTGAAGCGGGTGGGTGCGGGCACGGTGTGAAGGTGTGGGTGCAGGCGCAGTGTGAAGGGGTGGGTGCAGGCGCGGTGTGAAGGGGTGGGTGCAGGCAGGCGCGGTGTGAAGGGGTGGGTGCAGGCAGGCGCGGTGTGAAGGGGTGGGTGCAGGCAGGCGCGGTGTGAAGGGGTGGGTGCAGGCAGGCGCGGTGTGAAGGGGTGGGTGCAGGCAGGCGCGGTGTGAAGGGGTGGGTGCAGGCAGGCGCGGTGTGAAGGGGTGGGTGCAGGCGCGCGGTGTGAAGGGGTGGGTGCAGGCAGCGCGGTGTGAAGGGGTGGGTGCAGGCAGGCGCGGTGTGAAGGGGTGGGTGCAGGCGCAGTGTGAAGTCCCGCGGGTGACGTCACTTGCCCACCCAAGGGCGTCCGCGTCAGGGCCCAGTCCGTGAAGGGGTGGGTCACAGGCGCACCCCAGTCCGGCGTGGTGCCCCACCTACCGCCGCGCACACACTGTGAAGGGGTGGGTCCCGGTCCACCTTCTGTGGCACGCGTGTCCCGCACCCCGCCCGGTCACAGCTTTCCCCACCCACGGCGTCCACGTCCACACTTCCGCCCACCCACGCTCCGTGTCACACTGTGAGGGGGCATGGAGGTCCGGGCACAGTGTGAAGGGGAGGTCTCCGTCACAGGCCACACTTCAGCAGCACCACGTGACGGTGGGGACCTTCCCCCACTGTGCCAAGCAACCACCACGCGTCACACTTCCCACCCCGCCGGACAGTCCCAGTGCCCACGTCGGGGGAGCAGGCGCATTCCCCCACTCCGTCCGGGCACACGGTGTGACACCCACCGTGGAGGGCCGCACCAGGTCACACTTCCCCCACGAGGGGTGGGTGCGGGCGCGGTGTGAAGGGGTGGGTGCGGGCGCGGTGTGAAGGGGTGGGTGCGGGCGCGGTGTGAAGGGGTGGGTGCGGGCGCGGTGTGAAGGGGTGGGTGCGGGCGCGGTGTGAAGGGGTGGGTGCAGGCGCGGTGTGAAGGGGTGGGTGCGGGCGCGGTGTGAAGGGGTGGGTGCGGGCGCGGTGTGAAGGGGTGGGTGCGGGCGCGGTGTGAAGGGGTGGGTGCGGGCGCGGTGTGAAGGGGTGGGTGCGGGCGCGGTGTGAAGGGGTGGGTGCGGGCGCGGTGTGAAGGGGTGGGTGCGGGCGCGGTGTGAAGGGGTGGGTGCAGGCGCGGTGTGAAGGGGTGGGTGCGGGCGCGGTGTGAAGGGGTGGGTGCAGGCGCGGTGTGAAGGGGTGGGTGCAGGCGCGGTGTGAAGGGGTGGGTGCAGGCAGGCGCGGTGTGAAGGGGTGGGTGCAGGCGCAGTGTGAAGGGGTGGGTGCAGGCGCAGTGTGAAGGGGTGGGTGCAGGCGCAGTGTGAAGGGGTGGGTGCAGGCAGGCGCGGTGTGAAGGGGTGGGTGCAGGCGCGGTGTGAAGGGGTGGAGGCAGGCGCGCGTGTGAAGGGGTGGGTGCAGGCAGGCGCGGTGTGAAGGGGTGGGTGCAGGCGCGGTGTGAAGGGGTGGGTGCAGGCAGGCGCGGTGTGAAGGGGTGGGTGCAGGCAGGCGCGGTGTGAAGGGGTGGGTGCAGGGCGCGGTGTGAAGGGGTGGGTGCAGGGCGCGGTGTGAAGGGGTGGGTGCAGGGCGCGGTGTGAAGGGGTGGGTGCAGGCGGGCGCAGTGTGAAGGGGTGGGTGCAGGCGCGGTGTGAAGGGGTGGAGGCAGGCGCAGTGTGAAGGGGTGGGTGCAGGCGGGCGCAGTGTGAAGGGGTGGGTGCAGGCGCGCGTGTGAAGGGGTGGGTGCAGGCAGGCGCGGTGTGAAGGGGTGGGTGCAGGCGCGGTGTGAAGGGGTGGTAACAGGGTGCTTTGTGTGTGTGTTTTGCAGGACGCAGGCGGTGCGCATAGTGGAGGATCGATACCGACACCCCGAGTGCTACACCTGCACGCAGTGCGGCCTCAACCTCAAGATGAGGGGACACTTCTGGGTGGGGGAGGAGATGTTCTGCGAGAAGCACGCCCGCGAGCGATACCAGGGGCCCTCGGGGGCCACCCCCACAACCGTCCACCCCAAGTCCTAGAGAGGAGAAAACACCGACACAGAAACTCTGCAGCATGTTGAAACACCCTGGCCTGGGTCACACAGGACTAAAGCTGGGCAGCAAACAACCCTTACATACCCCACTGACCCACAGCTCCACTGAGGGAGGGAGGGAGACCAAGCAGGGGTGTGTGTGTGTGTGTGTGTGTTCGTTGCACAGTCCCAGTGAGAAACCCACCAGCTTTGTTGGCTTGTTGAATTATATGTCGCCGACAGTGTCCAGAGCTTTTGTGTAGGACTCCTGCCCTCGATTTTCAAAGTTTCCCATAGGAAAAGCACAGCAAAGTCTGATAAAGCATCAAGAGGGACGATAAAGCATATTTAAAAAAATATGGCAAACGTAAATGCATAATATATAACAGTGGAAGAAAAAGCAGGGGCATTGGTCATGCACGTTTTCCATGGTGAGCTTGAAGTGTGTGTGGAGTGTGATGGTTTTCATACAGACACCCCTAAACACACACACACACACACACACACACACACACACGTATTGTGTATCTGTTTTTATATATATGCTGCAAAATTAGCATAATCTCTGCATTGAGTTTATATACAGCATATGCATATTTTATGTAGGTAAACACTTCTTGCATAATGAAATGCGTCCATTGTGGGTCATCCTTCAAGAAACAGCTGCCCCAGACATGCCCTCTATTACAGCTCTGTGAGAAACCAGCAGCCTTTATCTGTGTCTTTATACAGCACTGCAGTGTTCCTGTCTTATTTAAGGACCCCAAGGTTTTTCCTGTGTGTCTGGGGGTATTTCAACAGCTGTATAACTGCCCCTGCTTCCAGTTCACAGCTGGCAGGTTGGGTGGGAGTGACGTGTCCAGATTTTGCCCCGAGCCTGAAAACAGTGTGCAGGGTTTCAAACTGTAGTGCTGAATGAAATGTTCAGACTCTCAGCAGACTTTACTTCATTGAGAACATAAAGAAATGACAGCTTTGTGAGAGGGAAGAATTCAAATCATGATACTTGTGAACTATCCTATTTTCCTATTGCATTCAAATGAAACATGTTGGTTAGCATGTATCTGTTTAACGAGATATGGGCGGGGGGAGGTGTGTATGCAGTGGAGCCCAGATCCAGAACCTTTTGCTCTGATGGGGGTAATAATTCTATACAATTTGCATATGATAAACCGTATGGGGGTGGGGATATACACATATGAATATTTTATTGTTATTTTTGCTTGCAAAAAAAGATTGTACAATAAAAACAAAACAAATTGTGCTGCAACCCTGAACATAATGTGTAGGGTTTCGAAACTGTACTGCTGAATCAAATCTGCGTACAGCGTTTCTTTGTCAAGAACAAAGAATGAAATTGAGTTTTTTTTCAGAGTGAGTGTTTCTGTACACACTGTTGTCTGATCTCTTAGATTGTGAGGGTTTCATAGCGCAAGACTTTACGCTAAAATTCGGGATGTTCCATACGTAACAGTTCTTTGTTCTTATAGGACTGACGTGCCTACCCGCATAAGTCATACTGTTGTACTAATGAAATGGCTGAACCATGATTCTGGCCTTCGATGTCGACAGTCAGGTCGTTCAGAGGCCGAATTTGGGAACTGTTTTTTTCTAGGAACATTATGACACTAATGCAGCGGACTTACGGAGTTTATCAATGCTGTTCTGATCTGCTGTGCGTAGCGGAGTTTATCAATGCTGTTCTGATCTGCTGTGCGTAGCGGAGTTTATCAATGCTGTTCTGATCTGCTGTGCGTAGCGGAGTTTATCAATGCTGTTCTGATCTGCTGTGCGTAGCGGAGTTTATCAATGCTGTTCTGATCTGCTGTGCGTAGCGGAGTTTATCAATGCTGTTCTGATCTGCTGTGCGCAGCGGAGTTTATCAATGCTGTTCTGATCTGCTGTGCACAGCGGAGTTTATCAATGCTGTTCTGATCTGCTGTGCGTAGCGGAGTTTATCAATGCTGTTCTGATCTGCTGTGCGTAGCGGAGTTTATCAATGCTGTTCTGATCTGCTGTGCGTAGCGGAGTTTATCAATGCTGTTCTGATCTGCTGTGCGTAGCGGAGTTTATCAATGCTGTTCTGATCTGCTGTGCGTAGCGGAGTTTATCAATGCTGTTCTGATCTGCTGTGCGTAGCGGAGTTTATCAATGCTGTTCTGATCTGCTGTGCACAGCGGAGTTTATCAATGCTGTTCTGATCTGCTGTGCACAGCGGAGTTTATCAATGCTGTTCTGATCTGCTGTGCACAGCGGAGTTTAACAATGCTGTTCTGATCTGCTGTGCACAGCGGAGTTTATCAATGCTGTTCTGATCTGCTGTGCACAGCGGAGTTTATCAATGCTGTTCTGATCTGCTGTGCACAGCGGAGTTTAACAATGCTGTTCTGATCTGCTGTGCACAGCGGAGTTTATCAATGCTGTTCTGATCTGCTGTGCACAGCGGAGTTTATCAATGCTGTTCTGATCTGCTGTGCACAGCGGAGTTTATCAATGCTGTTCTGATCTGCTGTGCGTAGCGGAGTTTATCAATGCTGTTCTGATCTGCTGTGCACAGCGGAGTTTATCAATGCTGTTCTGATCTGCTGTGCGTAGCGGAGTTTATCAATGCTGTTCTGATCTGCTGTGCACAGCGGAGTTTATCAATGCTGTTCTGATCTGCTGTGCACAGCGGAGTTTATCAATGCTGTTCTGATCTGCTGTGCACAGCGGAGTTTATCAATGCTGTTCTGATCTGCTGTGCGTAGCGGAGTTTATCAATGCTGTTCTGATCTGCTGTGCGTAGCGGAGTTTATCAATGCTGTTCTGATCTGCTGTGCGTAGCGGAGTTTATCAATGCTGTTCTGATCTGCTGTGCGTAGCGGAGTTTATCAATGCTGTTCTGATCTGCTGTGCACAGCGGAGTTTATCAATGCTGTTCTGATCTGCTGTGCGTAGCGGAGTTTATCAATGCTGTTCTGATCTGCTGTGCGTAGCGGAGTTTATCAATGCTGTTCTGATCTGCTGTGCGTAGCGGAGTTTATCAATGCTGTTCTGATCTGCTGTGCGTAGCGGAGTTTATCAATGCTGTTCTGATCTGCTGTGCGTAGCGGAGTTTATCAATGCTGTTCTGATCTGCTGTGCGTAGCGGAGTTTATCAATGCTGTTCTGATCTGCTGTGCGTAGCGGAGTTTATCAATGCTGTTCTGATCTGCTGTGCGTAGCGGAGTTTATCAATGCTGCTCTGATCTGCTGTGCACAGCGGAGTTTATCAATGCTGTTCTGATCTGCTGTGCGTAGCGGAGTTTATCAATGCTGTTCTGATCTGCTGTGCGCAGCGGAGTTTATCAATGCTGTTCTGATCTGCTGTGCACAGCGGAGTTTATCAATGCTGTTCTGATCTGCTGTGCACAGCGGAGTTTATCAATGCTGTTCTGATCTGCTGTGCGCAGCGGAGTTTATCAATGCTGTTCTGATCTGCTGTGCGCAGCGGAGTTTATCAATGCTGTTCTGATCTGCTGTGCACAGCGGAGTTTATCAATGCTGTTCTGATCTGCTGTGCGTAGCGGAGTTTATCAATGCTGTTCTGATCTGCTGTGCGTAGCGGAGTTTATCAATGCTGTTCTGATCTGCTGTGCGCAGCGGAGTTTATCAATGCTGTTCTGATCTGCTGTGCGTAGCGGAGTTTATCAATGCTGTTCTGATCTGCTGTGCACAGCGGAGTTTATCAATGCTGTTCTGATCTGCTGTGCGTAGCGGAGTTTATCAATGCTGTTCTGCAAGAGGGCAAACATGGGATTGTTCTTTATCGAGGTAAGCATGAAACCACGTGACAAGCAGCTGTCAAAACGCGAGAGGCGGAGCCACACGCACAGAAACGCCTCTGAAACACCCAAACCCCGCCCCTTGCCTCGTCTGATTGGCCGGAGACGAGCTTCTGAAGCGTTCCAAAGGTAGGCTCCCTCGCCATTGGCTGCGAGCGCTCAAGGGCGGAAGGGAAGAGTCAGCTTGAGAAACGCAGTGATGAAGCCGGATGTCGGGGTCTCCAGTAGTAGGTCGATGTTGTTATTTTTTGAAGCGTAATGTTTTTGTGCTTCATTTGAGAGAATGCGTTCTCCGGGGAAGCTGCGAGATTTATAAACACCACAGACGCTTTGCTGATGTTAATACAGCTCGATCATTATCCGGTTTGCTCGGGAGCAGACAAACTCTAAAGACTTGCAAATGCCGTGCGTGCAATTCACACAGGCTCGGTTTAAGCGTCTCTCTTAAAGGACCTTAACATAGCTTTGCGTTGCTGTGCATGCACGCCATTCTTGGATTCAGAGAAGCCCTGTGAATGTTGCACGACATGATCGCGTGTGTCGCTCAGCTGTCCAAATTCAACACGCAGCGACCCGAGACACCTGCATAATCCCTTATCCAACGCAACAACACGGTTTGCCTTTCACGCTTCAAGTGGAGCGGTACAGACTGTATATTTATTGTTTTTTTTATTGTTGTGCGGTAGAATATGTTGCCCTCAGCACCGCAGCAGGCGGCGGGCAGCCCCGCAGAATTCCCCCCAGAATGGGCAGACGACGAGCGGATGGCCTTCTTGTTTTCGGCGTTCAAACTGAACCGGGAGGTAAACTGCACGGACTGGGACGGCAAGATGAGTTTCTGGGCGCCGCTGATCGTGAGCTGCTGCCGGCGGCGGGGAGCCGTCAGCGTCACCCTGCAGGAACTGAGCGAGAGCTTCCGGAGAAACGGCACCGTGCCGCTGGGCCTGCCCACTGTCCTCCAGGATATGATCAGGTGGTTGCTGATAATGTTATTTTTTAACCCAGAGCAATGCGGGATACCCGTAAACATGAATAGAATATTTGCATCTTATTTCTAGGGACAGCTGTCCCTCCACGGTCTGTCTCTGCAAGGCCTTGCTTAGTCTTCGGTCGGTGCTGTGATTGTAGCTCACTTTGTGCACTTGCATTCACGACACATATCTCAAACAGAAGGTTGATTACAAGTCCCTTTCCAGTTCCTTTTTTTTAAAAAAAATATGCAGTTCTCTTCTAATCAGTTCCAACAGGTCGCTGATCAAAGTTGCAGTCGGCAGCATTCTGTTAAAAAGAGCTGCTCACATTGGCAACCAATCGCTTACATTGAAGTCGCTGTTTGACAGTCAGTGAAATTGACTGCAGTTGAACAATCACAGCAAGGAATATGAATTTGGAATTGGGAGTTGATTTTAAAAGGAAATTGAAAGGCAGGTCGTGGGTTTGTGTTGTGGAAGCCCCCTAGCCCCCTGTGCAGGTGTGTTGAAGCCCTGTGTCCTGTCCTGCCCGCTTGCTGACGGCTGTATTGTGCCCGGCAGGCGCGGGAAGCTGCAGAAAGAGTCTGAATTTGCAGCTCTGGTGGATTCAGGGTGGCTCTCGTGGGGCGTGGGGCTGCTGCTGGTCAAGCCACTCAAGTGGACCCTGAGCACCATCCTGGGCAGCAGCCGCGTGCCACCTGAGGAGTCCTATGTGGTGACGGAGCTCGTCAAGGTAGGCTGGCACGCTGTTCCATCTCCCCGCGTTTAGAAATACTTCAAGAAACAGACGATGTTCGCTGACAAACCTCTGGACTAGAAGTCTTTTTTCAAAGCCTTGGCTTGAAGATGTAGAAACAGACTTCAGCTGTTGTCACAAAATTTCTTTTAGTATGTGCTAGCCTGTTGTAGTGAATCTTCAGTCTGCGCCTTGCACAAAGCTGTGTGTGTTTTTCTTGTCTCTGTACTCCCTATTGTAACCAGAGTGTGTGTCTGTGGTGCCTGTGTGTCTGCCCCCCCCCCCCCCCCCCCCCCCCCCCCAGGAGAAGGCTTCAGAGCTGCTGCGTGTGTATCGAGGCTCCCCCGCGGCCGAGCGCACCCTGGTCCCCTTCCAGGAGCTGCGGGGGTTGGTGGCCCACATCTGCCCCGACGAGGCCACCCTGTGCCTGGCTCTGCTCCAGCTGCAAAAGGAGAAGCAGGTCACTGTGGCCGTGCACGAGGGGGAGAAGGTGAGGGTGCTGGTGCGCTGTCAGTACAGTATAGTGCAGTGCAAATTGGGGAAGTCACTCTAAAGGAATTCCAGTCTTGTTAGGATGTGCAGTGGTGTGAACCGTGTTCCTTATGCTGCTGACAAAGACCTCAGACAGCCTCTAGGTTACCCGTTAAGGATCAGTACAAGACTCACCCTGCTGAAGTCTGTCTGGGGCACACTCCTCACCTGGTCACGCCTGTATGAGGTGCCTTGGGGCGGCCGTGTTACGCTGATCTCTTTTTGTACGCTTGCCTCCCAGATTGTGAAGTTCACCCAGGCAGGGCAGAGCAGCGTGTCCCCGGTCGGGGAGGTGGACCTGGGCATCTACCAGCTGCAGAGGAGCGAGCGGCTCCTAGGGGAGCGAGTGGAGGCGCTGACCCAGGAGGCAGAGAGGTACTGACGCCAAGAAAGGAAACCCCTCCAGGGAATGTGGGGAGGGGAATAAGACTCCTATTGCAGAGCGGTTTCACCCATCCCAGGTTCTACTGTGAGCTTGATTCGGGTGTAGATAACAAGCTTGGGTAAGGGGTATTTAAAACCAGGAATGGATCAAACTGCTGTGCAATGGGAGTTGTATTAATAGTTGTATTTTTTTCACGGTTTACTAAAAGAAACTTCGTAAAGTTTCTTTGACAAACGTTTTGACTTAAGTGATCGATGCCATTCCGTTCTGGATCAGTTGTTACGTGTTTGAAAAACTAATCCAAAAGCAACCACTAGAGGGCGCTGACAGCGCAGTTTTGACACATCTGCAGGTTTTGTAATTGAAAAAACCAGTCTGAAAAATCAGCGTTTAACAGATTAAAAGTTTAAACCAGCGCTGTAAACGTTTCAAAGTTTAGTTTAAACTGTGCTGCGTATTAAAAAGTTGCAGTTTAGTGTTTATAGCTGTCTTTTATATTTCAGCGTTTAGTTTTATTTCAAGTGATCCAGTATTTCATTGCAGGACGTTTTCTGCCCGAGCATTGGAAGATGCTCAGGTGTGTGTGATTTTGTATCTGGGTGTAGGTAAGCAGTCCTGCCGTGGCTGTGTGCGCTGGCGATTCACACAGCCTGTCTTTGTGCTCCGCAGGTGCAGAGAGGAGGCCAGGACTCTCCTTCGCCAGGGGAAGAAGACGCAGGTAGGGGTCCTGCGATGGCGGGGAGTGCCGTCCGCAGTAGGGATGCAAGCCGGTTTGGCTTTTTAATCGACTCTTCCGGCTGTTTTTGGCAGATGCAGAAAGAGTAAAATAATGCATTCAAACGCTTTTGTCCACATGCGTCAAAGCCATCTGAGATATTTGGCAGCATTTTAAAATAGTTTTTGATAAGGGAGACAATTTGAATTTAAAATGCTACCAAGATTTACATCAGCATAAAAACTAAAGCTAGAACTGGGTCCCTGTGCCAGCCCCCGCAGTTCTGTTTAGTGTGCTGATTAATTATTTATAGCTCGCTACTATTAATACACACGGCTTTGTGAATAAGGTCCTTACACTTGAATCCAGTCAGGATGCCAATATTGTAATCAGATAAAGAAAACTCATTTCAATACATGCACGGTAAATGAAGCTCCCTTATTAAAGAGATTGAATTGCTCACAGAAGCATTTTAAAGCAGCTTCCAGGTTTTTGCGCTGACTTCCCGCGGTGTGCTGCAGCGCCCCTTCGAATCCAGCTGCTTGGCAAGCACGCTGTTCCTCACGTTGCTGTCAGGGTGGTCCGGGCAGCTTCCCTGTCACTGGCGTTGCAGCTTGGGCTGTGTTAGTCAGTCTAGCCTGGTTATTTCATCTATTTTTACTCAAACTCAAAAACTTTCAGCTTTAACTTTTCCCTTCTTAGGATGCATTATTCAGTTGGTGTGATTTACGTCATACCCTGGCATTAGTGTAGGTGAACGCCCCACGGGCTGTGTGATCTGACGCTCTCTCTCTCCCTCTCTCTTCCCCCAGGCGCTGCGGTGTCTCAGAGCCAGGAAGCGTGCGGAGAAGCGAGCGGACAGCCTGCACACGCAGCTGGAGACGGTGCAGGGCATCCTGGAGAGGATTGCCAACTCGCACACAGACCGCCTGGTGAGGAGGGCCCGCGTCAAGCTCTCTGTCGTAGGGACACTCGCTGGCTTTCTATCGCTCCGTCTCTGCGACCCCCTCCCCTTAGCTCTGCCCTTCCCATAGTAAGAGCATGACAAAGTGTGATAAAGCCGAGTGAAAGCGCGGTTATTGCAGCTCACCACATCCATTCAATAAGTCTTTGCTATTTTGCATTTCCAGCAGCTGCTCGGGTCTCCAGTGTTTTTAAAGAAGCATGTTGGAGCATGCTTGTATTTTATAATTTAAAACCTGATATCTGGTTGAAAGAAACTCCTTTTCTGTGCCCTTGTCATGGGTTATCTGTTAGCACTCCCAGGGTCACTGCAGCAGTGTCTTTTGGGTCAAGGCATGTTACTGGCTGAATGCACGTCAGTCAATAAGGGGAAGCATCTGATTGGTTGCTGACAGGAAATAAGGCGGGAAAGTGACCCCAGCAAGTGCAAGACAGTCTGAAAGCACGGTTTGCTAACAGCTTTAACTCAGTGTAGTAGCAGAGATCATGTTTGAAAACTCACTGTGTCTCTCTCAGGTGGTGCAGGCGTATCAGGCTGGCGTGTCGGCTCTCAGGCTGTCTCTGAAGGACGTGACAGTGGAGAGAGCTGAGAACCTGGTTGACCAGATCCAGGAGGTGAGAGAGCGCCCCCCTCTGGCCAGTATCCACAGTGCAATAACCATCCGTAATTATACAGTTGTGCTAAATTTTTAGAAACACTGAAACTTTGTGAGTAATAATCTGGTACCATCACTGTGTTAAATGATTTCCGTTTTGCTCTCTGCAGCTTTGTGATGCCCAGGACGACGTGAACCAGACGTTGGCAGGACTCGATGCCTCAAGTACGTCCCTGAGCTGTCCCCCCCCCCCCCCCCCCCCCCCCCCCCCCCCCCCCCCCCCCCCCCCCCCCCCCGATCCTCACATGTGCCAGGAGAACCACTTACCCTGAGATTCCCACCAGCACACGTTTAGAGTCTGATTCTGAGGACAGCTCCTCTCTCTAGCAAGTAAACGCCTTTCAATATTCACAGACACCTGCCGTGAGAGTAGATGTTCTATTCAACATCATGTAATCAAAGAAATTACAAAATGATATCGCAAAAGTCTAATGAAAGCCGTACTCTCAGCACAGTATTTCAGTGCCTTGCCACTCGGACACCACTTCGCCGGAGTTCAACACCGCTGTCATTTGAAATGAATTCAGTAAATCCTGCACTGAAGAGACTTTCATAACCGTGGCGGCGCTGTTTCTATCAAAGAAGCAAAAACCACAGAATACAGCCTGAAAATCGAAGCGCTCTTTCACTGTCATTGCAAGGGCCTGATTTCAAAGCAAAGTGTGTGCTCGCATGTTCTAAAGATCATACAGTAAATACCGATATTATGAAAACTGTCCGCTGGATGCGCAGTTGTAAAGCCAGGTCTGATTGAGGGAAATAGGCAGCAGCTTCTTTGCTTTACCGATGCTTGATGGACAGCAGGAGCCTTCCTCGGCTGCCTGTGGCACTGCATGCCTCACCCTTTCACTTCTCTTTCCAGTGAGCGGGGACACAGATGAGCTGGAGGCGGAGCTCAGGTCTATATTGGAAGACTCCACTCCGGACATCCCGCCCCCTCTCCCCGAGGTTCCGACGAAGCCCCTCCCCGCAAATCTGGGTAAAATAATTGGGCAAACTTTTATTACCTGCATGCCAGATAGTTTCCCTTGAGAAAGCTGTGTTAAACAGATTGGGAAGATGGTTCTTATGAGCTAAAACTTAGGTTAGCTAGATAGGTAGGTAGAAAATCACCCTTGTGTTCTCTTCACATCCAGCATCTCCAGGGTTGAAGCCCAGCAGCTCCTCTCTGCAGAGCAGCAGTGCCCTGGAAGCAGCGCAGTGAAGGCTGAAGCTGTCTGCAGAGAGTGTGCCGGAGGAGCGTTCCAGCATGGCAAGAGTGTTAAAAACCCATCCGGATCAAGAAAACAACCGACTTTTTAAAAACAAACTAACAATCTGTGCCTGTAACTCATTTTTAAAGAGGCCTTTACTTTCTGAATAGTTTTTTTGTTAAAATTACACACATACTGTGTAATACTCGCATACCATATAAAAATAATGTTGCTGTTACACTGTTTTTTTGTATGATGTTTTATTCACCTTCATGTTGTTTTCTTTGTATTCTCTGCAGTAGTGCGCTCTATTCTCAGCTCTCCAGCGCTGCCGTTACCATAAGAGCGCTAGTCTACACACTCCACTCTCAGCTCTGTCATTACCAGCACCTTAATAATAATGAGCGCTAGTCTACACACTGCACTCTCAGCACTGTCATTACCAGCACCTTAATAATAATGAGCGCTAGTCTACACACTGCACTCTCAGCTCTGTCATTACCAGCACCTTAATAATAATGAGCGCTAGTCTACACACTGCACTCTCAGCACTGTCATTACCAGCACCTTAATAATAATGAGCGCTAGTCTACACACTGCACTCTCAGCACTGTCATTACCAGCACCTTAATAATAATGAGCGCTAGTCTACACACTGCACTCTCAGCTCTGTCATTACCAGCACCTTAATAATAATGAGCACTAGTCTACACACTGCACTCTCAGCACTGTCATTACCAGCACCTTAATAATAATGAGCGCTAGTCTACACACTGCACTCTCAGCACTGTCATTACCAGCACCTTAATAATAATGAGCGCTAGTCTACACACTGCACTCTCAGCACTGTCATTACCAGCACCTTAATAATAATGAGCGCTAGTCTACACACTGCACTCTCAGCACTGTCATTACCAGCACCTTAATAATAATGAGCGCTAGTCTACACGCTGCACTCTCAGCTCTGTCATTACCAGCACCTTAATAATAATGAGCGCTAGTCTACACACTGCACTCTCAGCACTGTCATTACCAGCACCTTAATAATAATGAGCGCTAGTCTACACACTGCACTCTCAGCACTGTCATTACCAGCACCTTAATAATAATGAGCGCTAGTCTACACGCTGCACTCTCAGCACTGTCATTACCAGCACCTTAATAATAATGAGCGCTAGTCTACACACTGCACTCTCAGCACTGTCATTACCAGCACCTTAATAATAATGAGCGCTAGTCTACACACTCCACTCTGCAGCGCTGTCATTGTGAGCAGAGTTGAAATAAGATGATCATTTATTGATCTTTATCTATGTAAATGTGAACCAGCCTATCAGTTAGAGGGGAGGAACGCAAACGTATTAAACTCTGTAGCCGCTGGACAGGCGGATGCGCTCGCTGCGCACAGAGAGCGCATTGGCGCTGACCCAGTACTAACAGCACGCTGGCACAGGATTCTGAACCAGAAGGTGACCTGCTGCAGAGATGCGCGCTCTTGCAGAACGGTCTTTCACAACACAGCATGCGTACTGTATCTGACAAACCTTTTCCCTTTGAAGTGCAGAACGAATGCTAACCAGCATCATCCCCAGGGTGAGGGAAGACTTGCTGTTTTATTTGATAGTCTCATCACAGACTGAAGACAATCTCTGTAATACATACTCAAAATGATGGCACTTTGTAAAGGAATTGCTACACTGCGTTTGTTTGATAATTTGGATTTCTGTTTTCACATGCACAGCGTGTGTAGAAAAGCCAGCGGGCATCGGCACAGTCATTTAAGAGCAATCAGAGAATATTACTGGCGTGCTGTCTCATATTAAACAGAATTGATCGAGCAAATCATTGCAGGGCTCGCAATGGGGTTAAAACGCTGTGCACTCTGCCCTGTAGAGTGTGCTTTGATAAGAAACACGTGTGTACGAATAGACTGAGCATGCAAATGAATAACAGCACTAGAAACACCCCATGAAATTAGCACGGCTTCATTACCACATGCATAGCCTTGAGTTCAGTCACCGGAGCCTGCAATGAGCGAGTGCTTTGATCATCTCTGGCAAAACCCATAATTCACTCAGGCCCGCTGTTCTGTAAATCATCCGAGTATTGATCATCGGGAAAGACCACGCACAGGCTCGTTTCACTTCCCTCTCTTACTCTCCGTTCCAAACATCATAATCGTGTTCCCAGGCCTGTACGAACAAAAACACAGACAGACAGACAAACACAGACAGACCCCCAGGATTGCGCTGGAACTTGGGGTGCTGGGGGGTGCAGCAGATTGGCTCCTATCACTCACAGGGGTTACAGTTTTGTTCAGTGGCTGTCAGCACCCCCCCCACTTTAAAAATGGTTCCAGCGCCACTGCTTAAACGGGTCATCTTTCCAATATAGGTCCGATGCTTTTTCAGTGATCTTTGAAAGTGAGCGTCATGTGGATTACTTTAAAGGTAAGCACTTTCTCAACAGCTTTCTGTGAGAAGGAAATGAAGCAGAGTTCCCACATAACAGGTGCTGTTCAAACTGTACATTACCTGCTTCCCATTCACAATGCAAAAAATGTAAACTGTACCCATTGACTGACGCAGGATAAAGTAACACAGTACCGAGAAATGGAATGATTTAAGCAAGCCAGTGATAATAATATGAGCAACAGATGAGTTATAAGGATGTTGAGATTTTTCTTCTTTGTATTTGATCTTGCTATTTACAAGTTGTTTCTGAAACTTGCATCCTTTTCTTAACCTCTCTGCCCATGTGGAACTCTCTCATCTCAGAAAAAAAAATATAAATTACAGCAGCAGCTTGGTGTGGGGGAAGGAGATCCGCTCTCAAAAAGAGAGCAGTCAGCCACTGAGAGTAATCATTCTCTCTCTCTCTCACACACACACAGACACACTCACTGCCCCCTCCTCTCTCCTCGCTTCCTCTTGTGTTCCAAACGGCTGGGAGTTCATTAGCTCCACACTCGTGATGGGTTTGCTGGGGGATGCAGACTACCAGGCAGACAGATTCAAACTGGGGTTGAAAAAAAAACTGATCAAACATCAGAACAGAGAAAGTGGAAGATGTGCTCACCCAGGAGTGTAGCAGAGGGAGACTGCTTGTCTTGAGAAGATAAAGAAAAAATTCTTACCTGTTCAAGCTATTTGGGGATCGCAGCCTACACACAATGCCAGTTTGCTATTTCTCTCTCAGCTCCTGAAGTTGGCCCAGAAGCTATGGGGAAAATGGAGCTCAGGTTCGGCAAGGGAGGCAGCAGAGAAGTGGGACCGCAGCAGTGGCTGGGGGAGGAGAGCCTTCCCTGGAGCAACGTGACCAACGGCACGTGGTCCCAAGAGAATTGGGACAAGGATCAAGCCCCGGGACTCACTCTCCGCACTCTGAGCGGCTGCCTCCTCTTCCTCCTCATCCTCAGCACCCTGCTGGGGAACACGCTGGTGTGCGCGGCCGTCGTCAAATTCCGCCACCTGCGCTCCAAAGTCACCAACTTCTTTGTCATCTCCCTGGCCGTGTCGGACCTGTTGGTGGCCGTGCTGGTCATGCCCTGGAGGGCAGTCACCGAGGTGGCTGGATTCTGGCCGTTTGGCAGCTTCTGCGACATCTGGGTGGCATTTGACATCATGTGCTCCACTGCCTCCATCCTCAACCTGTGCATTATCAGCGTGGACCGCTACTGGGCCATCGCCAGCCCATTCCGCTATGAGCGCAAGATGACCCAGCGAGTGGCTTTTGTCATGATTGGGGTGGCCTGGACGTTATCTGTTCTCATCTCCTTCATCCCGGTGCAGCTGAGCTGGCACAAAGCAGACGACATCCCTCCGGATCCCGGTTCCACTTTCTCTCCAAACGCCACCCGGCCGAAGAACTGCGACTCCAGCCTGAACCGCACGTATGCCATCTCCTCGTCCCTCATCAGCTTCTACATCCCCGTGGCCATCATGATCGTCACCTACACCCTCATCTACCGCATCGCTCAGAGGCAGATCCGACGCATCTCCTCACTGGAGCGGGCGGGGGAGCACGCCCAGAACTGCCAAGGCAGCGACTGCCCCCACAACGCCAGCCTCAAGAGCTCCTTCAAGAAGGAGACCAAGGTCCTCAAGACTCTCTCCATCATCATGGGTGTCTTCGTCTGCTGCTGGCTGCCCTTCTTTGTCCTCAACTGCATGGTCCCCTTCTGTGACGCAGCCACCCACGATCCTGACCAGCTGCCCTGCGTGAGAGAGACTACCTTCAGCATCTTCGTGTGGTTCGGCTGGGCCAACTCCACCCTGAACCCCATCATCTACGCCTTCAACGCCGACTTCCGCAGGGCCTTCACCACCATCCTGGGGTGCAGCCGCCTCTGCTCCAGCAATGCGGTGGAGACGGTCAACTTCAGCAACGAGCTGGTGTCCTACCACCACGACACCACCAACCTCCGGGACATCGTGACCCTCAGCTACCCCCACCTGCTGCCCCACATGGTCAAGCAGTCCCCCAGGGAGAAGGAGCTCTCCTTCGACAAGGTCTCTCGGATCTCTCCAGTCTCCGCGCGCAGGTGCGAGAGCCCCAGCTGCCCCCCTGCTGTGGTGCACGCTGAGTGCGAGACGGACATCTCTCTGGACAAGATCAACCCCTTCACACCCGACTTGGCTTGAGAGGAGCTGGGACCCTGAGGAGAGAGGCACTGGACCACTGCAACCACAAAACAGATTCACAGCGCTGGAAAACTGTGGATAGATTTCCTGATCCTGAAACTTAGAAAGTTGTGGGGAAAAAAACTGGACAGGTTCACATGTACATAGAGGCTAACTGTGGCTGTATTCATTGGAACACCAGGGTCTCTGCAACATTGTCTGGAGTGCTTGTTCTGTGGAATATCAGGGTCATGTTCATTTCTGCTGGAATATTAAGTACATGGTGATTGAAGCATTGTTCATCGTGGTTGCTGTTTAATAATGCTGGGAATGCATTGGAATTCGTCGGGCTAGGCTCTGGAATTTTGGGTTTGTGGAATGTTCAGGTCATATGCAAAAGAAGGGAAATGGAATCCATTGGAATACACTGGAACGAATGCGCTGTGGTCCCCTCTGGCTTTGACACTGCATCCATCGGAAGAGAGAGACGATGTTACCAAATGACCTGCAATCTCAAGGTCAGATACTGGGAATCTGAGCGTAGGCACACAGCGTCTGTCTGTATACTTCATAAACTATTTCACTTTTAGAAATACTTTTAGACAAAACTTACCAGTGATTCACTTAGCAAAGGATTGCAAACAATGCTAAATATATATAAAAAAAGACGTTTGGAGCTATTTTGCTGTAAAGGGATGGTGCATCTTTACCTCTTTCTCTATAACGCACACTCTGTCTGTTGTATACACGCTATATTGTACAGCTGACCTTTTCAAAGAGATCAATAAACACGCTGTATTGTGCATGTAGACTCTTGTTTTGTGCATCGATACCGTGCACCCAGCCCTATTCATCTATTTAGTTGGTGCAGGAGACTGTTCCTGCCAGTGTGCAAAGTCATTGCAATTCTATTGCAGTGCCCCTGTCTGTTGCAGCATAC
Organism: Polyodon spathula; assembly: GCF_017654505.1. Taxonomy (NCBI): domain Eukaryota; kingdom Metazoa; phylum Chordata; class Actinopteri; order Acipenseriformes; family Polyodontidae; genus Polyodon; species Polyodon spathula. The sequence continues at coordinate 8,160,474 of NC_054562.1, forward strand.
TGCACAGGTGGTGTTTGGTGACCCATTAGCCAGTCTATAGCGTCTAGATCTGATTTTAAATTTCCGCAGCCTGGATATTTTTTCCGGAGTGCTTTTTAACTGATGGCATCATGCAGCCAGTTGAATTTCAGTTCCATGCCCTTAATTTGAAGTCATGCACCTGTCATTCAAAAAAGCATCACCTTAATAAAAACACAAAAATCAACTCAGTTTGACTGTCAGGAAACTGTTCTCAACTGTTGCTGGCTGGTCAGAAATTTCGGAAAACTACTTTTAAAAAGCATTAAGGATTTGAAACAATTGCAATTTAATTTAATGTACAGGTCTGGCCAAAAGTTTTGCATCACCTAGAATTTTAGGATTGGGATTGAAACTGTTACCAGATATCATGCCTGCTACAGCGTGAGATTCTTGCTGGTCTGAGATGCACATAGAGAATTGACGGTAATTGATTGGTAATCTAAAGCTACATGCATAGCATAACCAAGAGAAAAGCATGCATGATATAAAAACACACACTATTCATTGTGTATCGTTTTTCACAGCGATGTGATGTGCTTTGACTATAATGGATACGCAATGATTTTCTGTTAAATCTTCCTTGCAGTATCTAGAGGCACTCAAATCTTGATTCCAGTCCGGGTTTTTATCTCAGCCCGTCCTTAATGATTCAGCCTGCATTGCATCCCAGGGGGCATTTAATTATATTGTGCGATTTGTTTTTTGACATCTCTTCTGCTGAGAAAAAAAAGAAAAACATTACAGCATTTCTCGCCGCGGATGTCATTTTGCAGATTTGAATTTTTATTGACCGGCCAGGAGTGTGAGGTGTGGAGACAGCCAGGCGGTTTGACAGGGGCTAGTTTTCTACACTCCACCATGCCCCGTCTCTATAGTCTACATATTAAAAAATAACAAAAAAAACTTTTTAGAAGTTGTTGAAGTTGTCAAAATGCCCTGATCCTTACTGGAGATTACTGCCTCTGTGCGTGTGCGTGTGCGTGTGCTGTCACCTCGGAGACTGCTCACACAGCAGGTGGACGCTGGAGCAATGTTCTGTAACTGCCAGCTTTGGGGGGGGGGGGGGGGGGGGGGGGGGGGGGGGGGGGGGGGGGGGGGGGGGGAACTGAAATATATGTCCAGTAACCACTGCTAATCTGATTGGGATGTGGGTGAGGGTTTAGAGAGGGGGGGGCTGTCATTCCTCTCTGATAAATCAGCAGTTTGACTTTCCTTTATACTGTAGCGATCCCGGTTAACGCAGACAGGCGCATCACACAGGGCAAGGCAATCCACACTCGAACCCGGGACCTCTCACACTACAGCATAGCTGCCGATACCACTGTACCAAAGAGCCAGCTCCTTTGCAAGGAGTGTATATTGGGCTCGTGCCTTCATGTGTGATTAGGTCACCTACCAGCCCTGCTGCTGCCTTCCCCTGTGCACGCTGCAATACATTCAGTGTACATACTGTACGACTCTGATGAATTTTAAAAAGGTTCCCTGCAGTGGCAAAGCTGAGAGATGAATTGCCTGCGGGCAGCAAGCCTCCACACTGATCTTTACTAGCATCTGGCTGGGAAGCAGTTAGGTAGGAAGAGTTGAGAGATTGGAGTTGAGAGACTGGGAGGGAGGCAGTGTGGTGTAGTGCTTAGAGCTGAGAGACTGGGAGGGAGGCAGTGTGGTGTAGTGCTTAGAGCTGAGGGGCTGGGAGGGAGGCAGTGTGGTCTTGTGGTTAGAGTTGAAAGACTGGGAGGGAGGCAGTGTGGTCTTGTGGTTAGAGTTGAAAGACTGGGAGGGAGGTAGTGTGCTGTAGTGGTTAGAGCTGAGGGGCTGGGAGGGAGGCAGTGTGGTCTAGTGGAGTGGAAGAGAAGGAGGCAGTGTGGCCAAATATCAGGGGAGTGCATTTCTAGTTTATCTCTTACACTTGCAAATTGGAGACAGCCTCGGACCTCAGGTAGGCAGCTAAGCTTTCCCTGATCTTCATACAGCATTTGATGTGTTATTAATCAAAAGAGCTTTTAATCAGTGAGCCTTGAGCAGTGGCAGCTACCGCGAGTGGGCTGGCTATAATGAACCATCTCATGTATTGTATCACGAGCTGTGCATACATTTAGATAGGCAGCATTTCACTGTGGCAGGAAAAAGTGTAGAGAACCTAGCAGGACCATCAGCAGAGCACAGCATCGCCAGCCATGGCAAACACAATGGATTGGGAACAGATACTGCACAGTGCAGCGGTCCTGATACTCAGCACACAGTCTGGTTCTTATATTTTTAAAGCAAAACCAAATATGATCCCACTGCTGCTACCAATGGCTCCCTCATCCCAGTGTAGCCGCCTGCTTTCTGCACAGTGCAGGAACGCTGGGACGGAGCAATTCATCTAGGAATGAACACGCTGTGGAAAAGGTCTGATGAAGAGATGGTTCTTGAGAAATATATAGTGCAGGATTGAAAATGTCACCTCCTTTGTTCAATGGCATGAGACAATGCCATTGAAAATCGAATACACCTTTAATGTAATGGCACCTGCCCTAGAAAGCCGCCGTCGCGTCTCTGGCTGGGATCTTTGGAAAAAATTTTCAAAACAAGCAAACACTCTTCAGATCAGGGCTGCGTGTTTTGAAATATTTAAAGCAATGCAATTTGGAAGCTGAAATATTTATCCGAATGGAAATGACTAATTTACTGTGATAACAATAGCTGCCTCCGCGGGGAATCCTGACAGCGAACCCGCAGCGTTTTCAGACTGACCGCTCAGCTCTCAGAGAGATGCGAGGGACACAGGAAAAGCTTATTAAATTATGAATCAAAACAAATATTAGATTTTTTTGCTTTTCATGCGGCAGTCCATTAAGTCACTTCATAGGACAGAAATTAACGAAACGAGACTCGCATTTGATTTTCAAAGCCTTGATCCTCGCATCGGTATGACGTCAGTGGCGTTATTTCAATCACCTTAATTTTGGATCAATAGAACTGACGTCACTGAGTACATGTGCCATCAATTCCCTGAGTCTGCAAGTGAGTGCTGGGCCCCTCTCTCGTGCAGACAGCCGTGTCAGGTTGTTATTTGTTTTGTGAGGTGGATTACACTAACGTTGAAAGCACCAGGCTCATTTCAGTTGGGACCTGACTAGCCAGATTCAAACCCAGGCCTCCACTCGTCAAAGGCAGCAGAGGCCAGGGGCCCTGGAGCTAGGGGTGCTGGGGGCTGGGCAGCACCCCTGGCTTTGCATGGCTTCCATCACGTGCAGGAATTGATCTCCAAAAGAATTGACGTGTTTTCACGCGCCGCTAAATTAGTTTGACAACCGGATCAAAGAAGAAAGAGAGAGCAAAGAAAATGAATTTCCATCTGCTAGATTGGGACTCGCATCACGGCAGCCTTCTTATTTGCAATATATCTGCAAACGCATCGCAGTGTAAGCGCTCGAGAAAACTCTCTCCGCTCAGTTGCTGCTCTGTATATAATTTGACTTGGAAAGCACTTCAGAAAGACAGGCTGGCATGCATGCTTTGATCTTGTTTCTATGCTCGTCGGCAGTTTTTCAGAACGCGAGTTGACGTTTACAAATGTTACTGCATATTCCATAATGAAAGTTTGCTGTACAGCATTGCGATCCAATTCTATATCCTGTAATCAAGATGATTCGTTATTGCTTCATTATTACTTCTGGAATCTAGCCAGCATCTGCAAGCAGGACAGAGCTCGAAAACACATTGTCTGCTGAACTTAAATGCGTCGGCCGCTGAGAAAGCAGCCCTCAAGGGCCAGGGTAATCTCGGAGAGGGTGATGAGGAAGCGTCTGCCCTAAATGAGCTCCTGATAACATTCGCCAGCTTGTTTTCCTTTTTTTATCAATTACAAATCAAATTATTCAGCGGCCGTCTCGGAGGGGAATTCGATCCCTGCTTCGGCTGCCTCACTCAGACACTATTTCCAAATGCTGGTCTGCTTTCAATCTGTATGGTAATTCACAAGACAACAGGGGAAGGTTAACCCTGTGGTCCTGGAAGGTGACAGCAGGGCATCAGCCCGGTGTGTGGATGAAGAGTCTGCTGGGAGCGCACTGCTGTTTCCTATGTACATTATGAGGATGTGATTTTTAATATAATCACCATCTCTTTAATTGCAATTCTTTTGATTGGGTATCGTTAAGTGGGGCGGGCTGAACTAGATTTTTTTAAACTCCAGTTTAGGCTCCTCCAGTGGCTCATTCAGTGAAGACGCCACTGCGTGGAGTGAAGGGAGAGTCAGGTGATCAGGAGCTCACTGGTTTGAATCCTGGTGGTGCAGAGTTGTGCATGTTGGGTGGAGGGCCCCCCCCTCGGGGAGCGATGAACTGGTAACCAAGAAAAATGAGAACTTTGTGGGGTGCTATTAAACGCGTCGGATGACTTGTTCACTAAAACAGTTTTCTAGAGGAGACGGTTATCTATTCAGAGATGCCAAGGTGTTCAGTAAGAGGTCTGAGTGAGGAACAACGAACAAAGTGAAAGGGCCATGGCACAGCCGGGACGCGCTCTGCTTGGGCGGCAGCCAAAAGGTTAAAGCTTTGCAAACGCCGCACGATATCTCATCAGCGCTAACTTGGTAAACCGCCAGCTGTCAGCTGGAGCAGGTCCAGCCCCTGCTGGCCTGCTCCTCTCCATCACACAGCGGTTGCCAGACTCTCTGACTTCTCCCCAGCGTGAAAGGAAGCAGGCACAGGACAGCCAGCCAAGTTTTCAAAGGCACCGCTGATGGAAGCTGCTCAAGCTATTTGTCATTGGAGCCCCGTGCTGGGTGTGGAAGAAGCTGCCCAGGGGAGCTTGTCGTTTTCTGGCGGGCACGCTGGGCTGTGGCCCCGCCCTGCAGTCTCTCTCCACGGGGCTGCTGCAGCAGCGGCTAGCTCGACTCTCTTTCTGTTAATCTGCTGCTCGCTGCTGCACGCAGGGCTGCTGCCTGCCCATATGCTCAGTCTCTGTGGCAGGGAAAGACTACAGGGCCATCCCAACTAATCTGATGATTCAAACCTGAGAGGGGAGGACACTTGCTGGCCATTTTTAACCCCCATGCTGAAGCCTTTCCTTTAGTTTTTGATAGGAGACATTTTACAAAAACTGAGAAACAACTTTAGCAGGCATGGATGATTGAGAGACCTTGAATTATCATCTTTATATCCCTTAAAAAGACAGTGTTTTAATTAATTATCTTCGCCGTGTTTGGATGAATATCCCCTGGGAGCTAGGTCTAGACAACCAAACTCATTTTACACTTGCCCTTGCAGTATCATTGCAGTATCAGTTTTGAACACTTAACTTTCCAGCAAACTTTGCAATGCTTTAACCCAGGGTCCCCTCCACTTCACAGACTGAAGCTCAGCAGTGTAAGATGTGTAGTGTGCCATGAGCAACTGCTCGGCCCAGGATCCCGCCTACTGGACCGACAGGAGCCGCCCTCGTTTGAGGTGCAACCTCCGACGTCGGTCAGAGGTCACAGGGCTGGGTGACAGAGGACCCCCCAGAAGGAAGATACGGTTGCAAAGGAGGTGGAGGAGAAGGACTTCCAGAGCAACTAGTGGAAGGTGAGCCTGGACTGTATAGGTCAATGAACCAATCGGATTAGAGTAGCGAGCTGAGCCCCGCCCCTAGCTCTGTTTAAAGCATGGTTTCTATTGAGTTGTGCGGAGTTCTGTGTGTGGGTGAATGTTGCCTTAAATGCTATATTTATAATAGGGACATCTTTCAGAGCGGCGCCCGCCTGGGTGCAGGCTGGCAGGTCGGCGTGCCTGTTTGATACCAGCGACCAGCCAGTTCAGCTCCCAGTGCCACTGTAATATCACTGAGCACGATCTGGGCTGCAGCGCTGGAAAGACCGGAAGACTGCTACTGACCATCTGGACTCTCAGAGTAGTTGCAGCCCTTGTGGGCATCACTCCCACCTAACTGTGTCACTTTGTAAACCAACGTGTAGCAGCCAGTCATTCCTTTGCCTTGTCTTTATTCCCCTCAGTTTAGTCTGTTTCTGCCAGTAAAAAGCAGGGGTTAAAAAAAAGCCACTTTGTAATAATTTAAATGACGGCAACATTTAGATGCCCTTTAATTCACTTCATTAAGGTTTTGTTTGCTTACCATTTCTGTAGCTTCAAATTGCAGTTAATCAAAGACTCAAGGAGATGCTTCTAATTAATCTAAACATCTTGTCTGTGAATTTGTTGACAATTCTAAAAATGTCTGCTACTCTCCGCGGGATGCACCTGTGTACTCACAGTCCCTTTGAGCGAGTCTGCGGGAGAGAGGAGAGGAGAAGTCTTATTTCTGTTTTAATTAAGAATTAGCAAACGGCACTGCTTGCTGTGTAAGCCTCCCCATTGTTAAAGCCTCAGTCCTTGTTCTGAGAGCCTGTGGGATGTAGTCTCATCAGACCGCTATGGGCACACGCTAGGTCAGCCTTCTTGCGCTTGCCTGTGCGTTCTGCTTTATCACCCTTCTCCTACACACCTGTGTTCATTTAACCCTTGGAAGACAGTGGGCTGACGTGTTGTTGCTACAGCACTCTCAGACCGCTCCCCTGCACAGCACGCACTCTCACAATTGTCCTATAGAGTTTTTAAACAACGCTTTGCAAGGCTGTGTTTAAAACTACCGCTGTTCCCTGCAGAAACGGCACAGCTGGAGAAAGGAAGAGGATGCTTCCTGGACTTGAAGATGCGATTAATAACCCCCTACTGCCTCAAGGACATCTACAGCTCCGGCTCAAAGTTTTCCATCACCCTGTAAAATGAACTTGTGCTTCATAAAGGCGAATGAAACCTGTCAAATAATGTCACGCTAGCCTATTGAACTGCACACCACTTTGCAGTTTTCCACAGAGTGACGTGGTTTGATAATACAGAGATACTGAGAGAAACTAGTTGACTAGTTTTCTACTGTTGAACTGCACAGTGAGTCCCAGTGATAATGATTCTGAAACCCGATCCTTTGGGGGTGATAACCCGAACACTGTCCCGTACGTGCTCTGTGGATTCTGAGTGGCGTGACTGCCTGTAAGTAAAGTGCATCCTGTCAGAGAATGAATATTTGAAGGAATGTGCGCAATGTTGGCTCCCCGCTGCGCTCTGAGTAACCCCTGTGCCCTGCAGCTCGGTGCTGGAATGCTGCGCAGATTATCTGAGGAAAAACTGGAGCAGGCAATCCGCTCCATCAGAGAGCGATGGAACTCCTTTATGATACGCTCCACGTCGGGGTTGATCTTGCAGTCTTTCCCGTCGCTGTTGAAGGTCGACCTGAGTGCAGAGGAAACAATGACAGCGTCAGGAAAACACAGAAACACACGGAGCGGATCAGTGAGGAGGGAAACAGGACTCCCATTGCACAGCAGTGTGAGCCAGTCCAGGTTTTGACTTGAACAGGACCTAGTTTAGAGTCCAGGTGTGTCCAGTGTCTGTACGCCCAGGTACAGTATTAAGATTATTTTCCACTATATGAAAAGAAATCTACTGCAGCAGCACTGCCCCCTAGTGTTGCTGAGCGGGTAGGACATTAGCTTGTTCATGCAGAGCTATATCCTCTCTCTGTCAGTCTATATAGAGAGAGAGATTGAACGAAAGGTGTCAGAGTTTTAGTGAAGCTGACAGCTTAAACGCTGGGGTCCTTCAAGAGACAACTGGATATGGCTGTCAGGCGAATGCTTCCCAGCGTGTCAGACTCACAGGTTCTTGGTGACCCCGTAGCCCCCTGGGAAGATGACGGCGTCGAAGCTGCTCACATCGAGCTTGGAGAGATCCTGCACCTTCCCCCGCGTCAAACGAGCTGACTCGATCAGGACATTCCTGCAGAGAGAGAGAGACAGAGACACGCACGCACACACGCACGCCTGCACGCACACACACACACACACGCACGCACGCACAAACATACACACATAAGCAGGCTGCAGGCTAGCACTGTCGGGCTGGGATGGGAGGGAAGCAGTGCAGCTTAGTGGTTATAGATGAGGGACTAGGTGGAAGGCAGTCCACAGTCAAATAAACAGTATAGTACAGTTACCTGGGCAAATTCGGCATGATCACTTTAGTTTTGAAATGTTAGCGCTTTTGCACTACTGTAAAGGCTGTAAAACTACAATTGCAACAATTCCAAATGCTTCAGAGATAACACAAGATTACAGCGCGCACTTTGAAGCAGGTGGAAAGGCAAATCAGAAAAATAAATTAATAGGAACCCCATATAAAAAAACGCCTTCCATAGAACTGCCCCTCCCTTCTGCAGCTTCTCGTTATATATATATGACGATTCCTACTTTCATTGCCTTTAGATTCACCTCTCTGTGCTTTCCTTCACCAACCGAATACAACTTTCTAACTGCCCTCTGGGTGACTGCTTTCTTTCCTGTGGAGAATGCAAGGGGCAGGAGAGCGCATGCAGATAGGCACTGCCTCCGGGATCCAACAAGACATAGGGACTGACTTAGGGTTTAACCAGGCTGACCCGGGGAGATTGGATTGGGTAAATCGCTGCTTAGAATCTTGAACCATCTGTGTGTGTGTGCAGCGCCGCCCACAGGACATGGTTCAGAAGTCAAGTGTTTCCCTCACCTGCAATAACGTGGGCCTTGCCACAACCAAGATGGCGCAAATCTGCAGCCCCCCCCCCCCCCCCCTCCCTTTCCGGGGGCGGGTTAAAGTCGTGACGTCAGCACAGGCGCGGAAGGCGGTGACGCTCGCTTGGGGATGGCGGGAGATGCAGGCAGTGGGTTGAGTTGTGTTTATTTCGCTTTTAAATATTGTTGTATTGCAATTGAAATGTCGTGAAACAGTTAGAGGACGCGGCTGTTTTGCTTATCAGGCAAGATAGTAAGTAAAACGTTGCAATACGTTTTAAATATATTTGATAAAGCAATATTTGGAGTTTTCGGTGCTGATTAATATTTGAATAGGCGTCTGTGTTTATTAATACTGATCGTTGGTATTAGTTATACTGGTGCTGACTGGCGATGGCGGACTCTCTGGCCGAGATGAGCCACAGTGAGGACGAGACTCAGGAGGAGATGACCCCGGCGGAGCTCGTTACTAGACTGGAGGAGGTGAGGCGCTGCTCATACTGGAAAGCTGGCTCTCAGTGGGCCAGCAGTGCTTACAGAAAGGGGCTTGTGTGTTACCAGGAGGCTCCGGGTTCAAATCCAGCCAGTCGCTGTGTGGGACCCCGAGCGCGTCACTGAACCTGCTTGTGCTCCGTCCTGTAAGTCGCTTTGGATAGAAGCGTCTGCTAAATAATACATTAAAAACCTTTTTATTTATTTTTTTTCCCCTCTTGCACAGATCTGGTTAAACGAGAAGTTCTCCCCAGAGCTCCTGGAAAATAAATCCGAGATCGTGGAGTGTGTGATGGAGCAGCTGAACCACATGGTAACGAGGCTGGACGGGTTGTTTGTTTGTTTGCTGGCTGGTTTGTTTGTTTGTTTGTGTTTAAACCTGAAATGCCTGACAAGCTGCTGAATGCGTTACTAATGTGTTGCCAGAAGGCACAGGGCTGTTGGTCCCTGTGCAGTAACTTCACGTGTTCCTCCAGCTGCTGCTTTCCCTGTGCGGGTGTAAATCGCAACAGTGTTTAAAGCTCCAAGCATAAATATTTATGAGAAGTATTTTCCACAGGCCCATCAAGGCTGTAGGCATGCAGTCTTAGTAAATAATGCAGCAATTTATAATCTGAAAAAAGGGGTTTCCAATTGATCGCTAATTATTTTATAAATTTTAATCTCTCCTTGAAAAAAAATGTGAAAAGTTTAGGAATTGAGCCAGAATCTAACACCCCAAGCTCGCGCTCTCTCTCCTTATCGCTCTGCCTCTCTCGTTCTCTTTCCTCTCCTTTGCCATCCCTCTCTCCCTCCCATACTCCATCTTTCTCCTTCCGTCACCCACCCTCTCCATCTCTCTGCCGCCTTCATCTCTCTCTTATCCTGTCCCCTTTTCCTTCATCTCATTTCTCTTATCCTGCCCATCTCGTTTATCCTCTCTCTGTGTCTCACTTTCGTTTATCCCCTCTATTCTCTCGTTTATCTCTTGTTTGTCCCCTCTTATCCCCTCTCTCGTTTATCCCCTCTCTATTCTCTCTTGTTTATCTCTCTCGTTTATCCCCTCTCTCTTCTCTCTTGTTTATCTCTCTCGTTTATCCTCAATCTCTCTCCCCGTCGCGTCGCTCCTCAGGAGGAGAATCTCCAGCGAGTGAAGGGTGTGGATCTGCGAGCGGGTGTGCACCGCATGGAGACGGAGAGGATCCGCTACGTGCTGAGCAGCTACCTCCGCTCCCGGCTTCAGAAGGTGAGGAAGCTGCCGCTCCCTCCGAGGGGCCTGGGGTACAAAACCCGGCTCCGATTCAATGCCAGCATTTCGGGGGTCGTCAGTGCCACCCACACGCTGTGCTGGCAAAGTTTTTGTGCAGGAAAACTAGAAACGCAAAATCTGCAGAGTTGTTGTGCCGCCTCAGTTTCAGGTTGTCGTTTCAGATTGAGAAGTATTTTCCCCACATCTTGGAGAAGGAGAAATCTCGTGCCGAAGGGGACCCGTCCTGTCTGTCTCCAGAGGAATTCGCGTTTGCAAAAGAGTGAGACGCCCATCTACTTTGTCTGGAACACAAAAAGCATTTACACAGTGCCCCCATGTGGTCGGGGAGATTGTAGTTTTCTTGAGTGTTAACACCAGTCTTGCTCTCACCTTGTGTTTCCCTGTCGCAGGTACCTGGCCAACACAGAGACCTACCTGAAGAGCGTGGCGCTGAAGCACATGCCCCCCAACCTGCAAGCTGTGGACCTGGGCAAATCGGGTGAGGATTCATTTCAACCACGGGTTTTCAGTCACTCGGAATTTCAGCTCACTAAGCCCCTGCTTCCAGGTGCCGTACAGTTTGATTTTGTAGGAGGCTGGGCGGCAGTGAGGCTTGCTAATTCACTATGCTTTCTTCTCTGGGGGTTTGGGGGTCTCTTAACTGGTCATTCAGCCCGTATCACACACTAGTCAGTCTGCGTAGAGTGGGCCTGCTCTTCCTGTGGTAAAGCCCTGTGTTCCCCCTCCCTCTAGTGCTGAAGCCCAATCTGGACTCCTTCGTGTTCCTGCGGGTGAAGCAGAGGCAGGACAATATCCTGGTGGAGCCGGAGACAGACGAGCAGAGGTGAGGCAGCAATCCCAGCTTTCCCAGAGCAAGGGCAGGCGCTTCACACGGCAGCACAGGGGCACTGAGAAGGGGGCTGCACTTTGCATGAGCAGCTGTTTAAAAAAATGTATTTATTCAAAGCAAACACTTCTGCTCCACATTGACTCTGGGGGGGGGTCCAAGGTCTCTGTTGGCCTGCCAGCTCTTGGCCTCTGCTGTGCCAGGACTTGCATGTATTGGCAGTAGAGGGCATCATGAAATCCACACCCCTCTTCCTTGATAACCATAAGTGAAACACTTCTACTGGAGAGCACTAATAATAGAGAAGCCCGGTGTGGGAGAGCAAGTGAAAACAATGTTAGCAGCAGGTAGCAACATCATGCAATGCTGATGTGATGGGGGAGAGTGCAGACCCCTGCCCTGCCCTCACTGTCTCTTGTCTTCTGCCCCAGGGAGTACACCATTGATTTGGAGGAGGGATCCCAGCACCTGATGCGCTACCGCACCATAGCACCCCTAGTGGCCAGTGGAGCTGTGCAGCTCATTTAGGAGAGCAGGTAAGAGAGCTGAGGAGGCAAAGTTGGGTCTCGTCATGACCCGTTCATTTAAGAAAGCACGCGTGTCTTAACCTTCAAATGAACTCCTCTGCAGTGAAGACGCTTGAATGTCACTGAGGGGGGAGACACAGGAAAAACCCTTTTATGAAAACGTTATCGTATCTTTAATAATGAGAGAGTGTCTCCTTTCTCAAACGGCACAGGGGTTATTTTGCTCGATATATTTATACCGTAAGAGTTATACTTTGTTTCCCAGCTAATGCCAAACCGTATATGGATGTTGGTTTAAATTTTGAAAGGATATTGAAATCTGAAAACCCTGCAGCAGCTGTGAGAAACGAAGCCCCCTGTTGTGTGTGGCCCTGCAGCAGCTCTAGCTGTGAGAAACGAAGCCCCCTGTTGTGTGTGGCTCTGCAGCAGCTCTAGCTGTGAGAAACGAAGCCCACTGTTGTGTGTGGCTCTGCAGGAGCTCTAGCTGTGAGAAACGAAGCCCCCTGTTGTGTGTGGCCCTGCAGCAGCTCTAGCTGTGAGAAACGAAGCCCCCTGTTGTGTGTGGCCCTGCAGCAGCTCTAGCTGTGAGAAACGAAGCCCCCTGTTGTGTGTGGCCCTGCAGTTGAGTTCAGTGAGCTGTCGTAATGTTGTTATTTGCTCAGCTCCTGGACTCCGCGACCCTTCATATCGCACTTCAAACAACCTGCGTTTGTTTTTCCTTCATCTTGCCACTGATCCTTCTCTCAGGCTACTCTGGTTGAAAATATCTATACAGGCGGTCAGTTCAGTGTGTTTTTATTGATCTGTTTCTGACTTTCTCATTTCTGATGTGGTTGACAGTCAGCCCGATTTGAAGGTTTTTAAACCTGACATCAGACCCCAGGCTCGGCTGCTTCAGGTCTAAAAGCTACCAGCCTGTGTCTCAGGATTCACTCCCAGGGCTGGTAATAAGACTCCTATTCCATAGCCGTTTGAGCCATTCCTGGTTTCACTGTGAGTTTTGAATAAGACACACCTGAGCTTGTTGTCTGTACACACTGGGGCTGATCAAGCTGGTAGTGAAACCTGGACTGGGTGACCCTGCTCTGCAGTCAGTCTGATTTCACTGGCTGAGGGCGGAGATGTTATTTCAGTTTTTAGTAAAATTGCATTTATTTTCAATATAAAACCCCACCCAGTTGTTCTCTTATTTGCAGTAAATAGATGTTTTTAAAGAGAAGGCTGTTCTCTGTTTAGTGAGTGAGGTGTCTTTGAGTGCAGAGGGCTCAGTCTGTCCTGTCAGTTGCTGTCCCAGTAGACTTTGCAGTACAGATCAGTTCTTTCAGTGATAGTTGATTCTTTATAAAAGCAAATGTATATTCAGTTCTATACAATGGTCATTCCACATCACAGGAAGCAGGGTTTGATTGCTCACAGAGTGTCTGGGAGGAGCAGCCAGGGTTTGATTGCTCACAGAGTGTCTGGGAGGAGCAGCCAGGGTTTGATTGCTCACAGATCAGCTGCAGTTCCTTTCACTTGACCTGGGTGCCAGCGCAGTGTGATCCCAGCTCTCCCTAGCAGGAGCTGGAATTCGCTTTAGCAGGTGGATGGTCTGATAACTAGCAGGTCGATAAGGCTGTTTGACCATGAGGAGGTTATTTACTGAAATTGCATCATTGCCCCCCCTCCCTCCTCCTGCGCTCCTAGTCTCATGTAGTAAACCCCCCCTGCACAAAGAGCGCTCCTGTTATCTTTTGGCACACATTTTCAAAGCCTTGTTATTGTTTACAATCCTATCCCACCTGTATTCAGTGCCATTATCTGCCTTTTTTTAGAGCAGCAATTTCACAAATGAATAATAAAAGAAGTACAGGGCTCCCTTTTAGTATTTCACTAGCTGACTAACACATCAAGAAAAGTCGTGAAGGGAGGATTTGCTGTTGGCACGGCCAAGCAGAGTCAACAGAAGTGTCGAGGGGGCTCTGTAAAGAGTGTTTATCAGACTATATTAGTACATTAGAAAAGGTGGAAATAACCCCTGTTCATTCTGATGATGAGTTCTGAGACTGTGTTGGTCCATGTTACATCCCTCTCATCTCTCTTCCTCTCTCTGTTTCTTCCAGTGTTGCCGGCTCAGTGCTTGAAAAGCTTTCTCTACTGCCTCGTTTCCATAGATCTTCCTGAACGTGCAACAAACAATCCGGGGACAAAACCGGGTTGCTTTCTGAGTTTGCAGCCGCTTCTTCTGCAAAGACATGGCTTCTAATGATCTCCGTATCCCCCGGTTTCCAGAGGAGGCCAGGCTGATCGTCGACGTGTTGACGAGAGGAGTGGCCCCCGTGGCTGTGTAAACCTGCGTGCCGTTTTGTTTTATTTTCAGTGTCTGTGAACGGTTGGACACAGCCAGGCAATGTCTCCGGAAAGCTCCACTCCTAAACCCTGTCCCGCGGAGCCGGCTCCCCTCCACCCCGTCCCTCTCGCTGGCTGTGGTGCTTTTCTGACCTGGACTAAGCCCAGACCATCCAACTCGTTTTGAGTTGTGCCCAAATCCGAACCCAAGCCCACAGAGGCTGGTGCGTTAACCCACTGTGCCAGCTGCCCCTGCAAGCCTCAAGCAGACAAGGACCCCCTGATAGCCTTTCCAGACACTTTCACGCCGTGTCGTTTCAGCATCATCGCCAGAGAGCGGATTCAGCAGCACTTTCAATTCCTACTGAAAGCTGTAAGAGATGTCTTGTAATAAAGGTCCTGTTCAGCGGGGAGTCTGTTAGAGTTCGGTGTCTGGATTAAATGTGATGGGTTTGTTGTTGGGATTGCAAACATCTGCCTGGGTCTGATTGCCCGTCTTACAGCGCAGAGTCATTTCTGCAGTAACAGAAGGCTGTGTGTGTGAATGCGCGGGAGGTCCTGTTTAAGCCTTGGCAGGGGTGTTGGTGCTCTCACTGTCCATACTCTCATGCTGGTTTCTGCAGTTTAATGTCAGTTTGCTCTGCTCAGCTGGTTCAGTAAGAGAGGCTGCAGCTTTCCCCACAGCTAGTGATTGCGTTGAGAGTGTGTGCCTGGCTGAAGTGGGAGCAGTCGCTGCTAAGGGTTCAGCAAGTTTATTTCTCAGCTCCAATGGCAGGCAGGGGAAAGAATGCATCCCATTCCTTCACTGCCTATCGTTGCAACCTTACCCCTCCCCAACTCAGGCCCATTGATTTAAGAACGTAGTTTGTAAACGAGAGGGGGCCATTCGGCCCGTCTTGCTCGTTTGGTCGTTAGCAGCTTATTGGTCCCAGAATCTCATCAAGCAGGTTCTTGAAGAGATTCTGGGACTAACGTTAGTGTCTTTCAGTCATTCCAGAGAGCCAGTTCCCCTTGGGGGGGGTTATTGTTACACAAGCCAGTCTGTCTGATATATTGGCAGAGCACGCAGGTGCAAGCCCCATAGCGTTTTTATTATGCAGGAGGTTTTCCTGCAGAGCGCTGTGCTCGGAGCTGCTGACACGTGTTTCCAGGTTTTCAGATGGGTGAACTGTCCCGGACATTCTTCGACAGCTCCAAGAATAGATGGGTTTAGGAATTCCAGCTCCAAGAATAGATGGGTTTAGGAATTCCAGCTCCAAGAATAGATGGCCGAATGGCCTCCTCTCGATTGTAAACTTTCTTATGTTCTGCAGAGTACTGTAAATAAATACACTTCAAATGAAAGAGCACTAATTATCTGAGGTGACACATAAATCACTCTCATATGCATTTCAAGAAGATGCTGTTTGAACCACCGCTAAATTCCTTGTAGAATAAACTCCGTTCCTCAAGCAATTCCCATGGAGCTCACGTATCCTGCCGCAAGCGTACTGGAAAGAGGCTGTACTTTGTAAGAGGAATGCGTAGAGGTGCAATGCAAGGAGAGTGTAGGGCTGGGGGTCTGGCTGTGTGTTGTGTGTTTATACTGTTGTAACAAGAGAAGATAGACCAACACTAACACTGCCAGGACACGAGGAGAAGGAGGCTTGCGCCTTTGAGATGGCGAGGGACTTCATATAATCCGATCTTCTCAAAACAGCGTCAGTGACGTCGCTTTCATACTCGCAGGTGCTCAGACTGCGTTAACTAAATTACTGTGAGTGGACTAATCTGTATAGACAGACGGCTTGACCTGGTTGAGCTGGATTGCCAATAATACAGCAGCAGCGACTGTCAGACCAAATCGTGTTTATCTTTTAACACAGCGCGCAATCGCCCTTCATCCAAGAACACAAGGATAAAGGGCCAAGCCGCTTTGAAATTTCCAGAGCTATAAAGTCACGTAGTGCTGTCTCTGCTTGACCTCCTGCAGACTGTGGATTGAGCAATCTCTTTTCTACTTTCAGCATTCCTATTGCAGGACGTGTGTGTGTGTGTGTGTTTAACCTAGCTGGAAACTTTCACAGTGTTATCCCAGTGTCTGAACCCTGGCAGATTAAACATTTACAGATATTACCAGCAATGGCAACACAATGGACTGGTGCAGCGGTCCTGACACGCCAGCACACTGACAGGGGAGCATGGGACTGCAGTGGATTACCAGCCCAGTGGACTGTGTGCTCATAGCATTGTGACACCAAAATATGAAAATGTAGATCTTAGGCAATAAGAGACAGGGTCAACTGAATATATAAATATATACTTTTTTTAATTAAGTTTCACAATCAGAAGCATTATACTGTGGGCCTTCCACTATGAGCAGCATTGATTCAGCCGGTGTGTGAAATCTGCAATGTCACTGACAAGTAAAGACTCGAGACATTGCCTCTCAATACAGAACCATTGCACAGTCAAAGAACCAGAATCCAGGCTGCAGAGGCATTGGTGTTACTAACTGCATAACACAGACCTAACGCAGT
This sequence comes from Polyodon spathula, assembly GCF_017654505.1. Taxonomy (NCBI): domain Eukaryota; kingdom Metazoa; phylum Chordata; class Actinopteri; order Acipenseriformes; family Polyodontidae; genus Polyodon; species Polyodon spathula. The sequence goes on from NC_054562.1 coordinate 8,177,005, forward strand.
ATTGAAAAATATGATGCAAGGTGGGGTTGCATTCATATAACAGAATACAATTGCATGTCATACATATTGCAAAATATATGAGCTGTTATGACAAGATGAAATGAATACAAGAAAATCCATAATACTTCAAATACAGAGAAATGCATAATACATTAAATACGGTGGAAAGTGCAGCATACATGATAGCACCATGTGAAGTGGGAAGTGTATGTCCATATACACAATACAGGGTGCGTGTTTGCGTTGATAGATTGCATTTCTCCAATCGCCTAATGTTAAACTTCGCAACATGCCTGTCGATTTCATTCACTTGAGTAAATTGGTCCCGTTTTCTCACGTGCGTCCCCCCCCCCAAAATACTGCCCGGCGGTCACTCCGGTCCAGGGCAGAGCACTCCCCGATCACTCCACTGAGCCGCAGATCGGACCGCCTTCATTGGCCAGAGTCCCGGCGGAGGGAGCAGCCGATTGGCGGAGAGGTGAATTACACGTGAACAGAGTCCTCCAGCTGAGAGGCACCTTTAAAAAGTTTAAGCGGCGTGCAAGAACAATCGGGCTTTCAGTCTCAGAGCTGCGTTTCGGGTCAGCTCTGGAAACCACGTTTGTAAAAAATAGTTTCAGGGCAGCTGCTGAAAACAGTAGGATGTTAATTCTATAAAGGCACCGAGACTAATTGCAGAACGGCGCGTTACTGTTCACTGTGAGTAAGTAGCGTTTTTTTGATTGCTTTGTTACAAAAGTTACTGTTTTTAAAAAAAGTTTAAATCTTACGCGTGATAAGCTGCTGTAGAAGATCAACGATGTAACGTTACAGTCCTGTACCGCCGGACAGCCTGCATGGACTTCTGTACCCCCCAGGGGAGAACTCTGGGTTTGGTGCTGGGGAGAGGGGAGAGCTTGCATACCACTGTATCATTTTGGTTTCGTCTGCTTCGTTTTAAGGGATTAGACGAAAACGTTGCAATCCTTTCACTAGTCACAGTGAACTAACCCGATAGAAATCATTTTCTTCGCGAGTCCGGACTCCCAGCTCTAACACCGTGTCGCTGTTTATTTTCTTCTAACAGTGCCCATGCCCCACTGCGCGTCATCGTAGCCCAGTTCAAGAGAGCCCTGCCGCCCTTCAAGAGTGCCCGCGGCTATGAGCTGCACGAAGTAAGTACACTCGCAGTAACCAATCCTCGGGACCCGGGTGTCGGTACCGATACTGGTTCTGTGTGCTGGCAGTGGTGTGGGTTTGGACTGGTCTCTCGGCAGCTTGGAATGGGTGATGCAGATTGCCAGCAGTTTATCAATGCGTTTGGTCTGTGGTGACGCCGTGTCACGTTGCCAGCAGTTTATCAATGCGTTTGGGCTGCGGTGACGCCGGGTCACGTTGCCAGCAGTCTATCAATGCGTTTGGGCTGCGGTGACGCCGGGTCACGTTGCCAGCAGTCTATCAATGCGTTTGGGCTGCGGTGACGCCGGGTCACGTTGCCAGCAGTCTATCAATGCGTTTGGGCTGCGGTGACGCCGGGTCACGTTGCTGTATCGAGTGGTTTCCAGTTGCCCTGCGTCATCGACGGACTCCAAATAACGCCTAATAAATAACACAATTAAACGCATCTTGCGTGACAACGATGTGTTTCCGGCGACAATTCGGTGTTAGGTGACGTGTAACAATCGTCGAGGGTGGGGGGAAGGGGGGTAATCTAAAACGCAGCAATCGGGAGATGCGCCCCCAATACGGGGCGGTCCTTTTGGGCATTAAGGAGTTAACCGTACCTTCCTTGATCCAAAAATTAAAACAGTAGTAGTTTAAAACAGTAATAAATATTGTACTGGATGGCATATATATATAATATATAGTATACACACACACAGTGACCCACAAACAGGCTCAATGTGAATTCAAATTTCACCTGGCATCCTCCACTGTTTTAAATTCTTTGGGACATCACTGGATAGTTTTGAAAATGAATTTCTACAGGATTGTTTGAGCAGCGTGCTCCTGCAGAGTTAATAACTCCCCTGGCTGCTGCTTTTATTTATTTAAACAGTCTGTAATTGCTGGTATTAAACACTGTAATCTAGAGTTTCATTTTCTAGTCATTCCTGCAGAATCACGCCTCACGCCTCCCTTATCAACGAGTCCGGTTAAGAGCTGGCGTGCACAGTGATCTCCGTACTGTAATCCTGCAGTGCTGCTGTTTTAAAATTTCATTTTCTTTTCAGTTCTGCTTCAGTTAATTCCCGCTCCTTCGTAAGGCTCCTCTTCCTAATCGCTCTGACAAACCCTCCCCTTGTCTTCTGCACACACAGCCTCCTTGCTGCAGTGAGAACTGCCTCCCAGCCCCTTCTATAAAGAGTGTTCTCTATCTTCCTCCTCAGTGTAGAGCAGTTTCCTCCCCTGAAGAACTTCAGATACCTGTGTTCAATTTGCAAATGTTCCTCGTCAGGCTTTAAGAAAATCAATTACCCCCCCTTACAATTTCTAACCCTGAATTGTTTCCAGTGGGGTAACTGCTCCACTTATATACCACATCGCAGAATGCACCATTGCTCTCAAACTGTGTTTTTATTGTATGCAACAAGTTGTGTATAGGGTTAGAGAGTCACAAACTGCATCTGAAACCCGGACTGGCTCTGACTGCTGTGCAATGGGAGGAATGCTGGTTAGCTAGAGCAATGAGCAGGTACTGCCTGACTAATTACCTCTTCCTCTCAGTTAATCTGCCACCCCTTTCTGGAAGTCAAGCTGGGGTACCCTCAATCTTAAATTCTACTGCACCTGCACCCGGTACTGCAAGGTGCTAGCTTCAGTCAAACGGGTTACTGTGTTTTAAGGCTGTTCCTCAATCTGTCCTCCAGAGTTGTGTTTGGTGGCTCCCCGGTCTCCTCACCGATGACGCAGAGAGACCTGACCATGCGCCTCTGCCTGAGCCCGCCTCCTCCTCCCCTCTGCCACTTCCTGAGCTCCTACGAGGAGCTGCGTTCGGCGGGGGTCCCTTCTCTCAAGCCCCTGCGGCCGTGCCTCAACCCCAAGGCCGGCAGCCAGCAGCCCGGGGAGTGGATGGAGTCCCACAGCGGAATCGGGGGTGACGGCACCAGCACCAAGAAGAAGCGCGTGGTCTTCGCCGACTCAAAGGGGCTGTCCCTGACGGCCGTGCGCTTCTTCTCCGAGCGCGAGGGCAGCTGCCTGGACCTGCACCTGGAGCAGCGGGCGGGGCAGGCGAGGAGGGGCTGGGCACAGAGCCCCAGGCTCCAGGAGCGGCCGGAGCACCCGGGAAGGAGGTTCAGTCTGGGATTCCCGCAGCCCTCCGCCGACTACCTGGCCTTCCGCAACCAGCTCCAGCGGAACCTGGTACGCCTGGAGAACTGCTCCGTCAACGAGCGCTCCCTCAGCGGCACGATCCGGGTCAAAAATGTGGGCTTCCACAAGGAGGTCCGTGTCCGCATCACCTTCGACTCCTGGCGCAGCCACCAGGACCTGCCCTGCTCCTACATGCACCAGACCTACGGGGAGGTCGACAGCGACTGCTTCTCCTTTGACATCCCCCTCCCCGCGCACCTGGACCCCCGGGAGCGCGTGGAGTTCTGCGTGTCCTTCTGCTCCGGCCCGCACATCGCGTGGGACAACAACGAGGGAATGAACTTCAGGGTCTTCTGCACGGGAGACCAGCAGCCTGCCGCCCCCTCTTTGCCTCCCCCTTCCCCCAGGCCACCCTGCAAGCCCCTGGACAAGCTCTCCGAGCTGGAGCCTCTCTCCAGCCCCAGGGCTGCCGCGGGACTCCTCTTCTGTCAGTTCCAGAGCTGGGGGAGGCTTGAGAAGGTGGCACCGTACTGGTAGACGCATGCAGGAAGAGCATGTGGGTCTTCATGGGGAAGATTGCCTTCCAAAACTGCCTTGCTTAGTTTCTTGTGCTGCTGTTGTACCTGGCTCCACCCATCCACTGAACACTGACACTGGATATTTTTAAAGGAGTTTGTGGGGGAGGGTGCAGCAGAAGTCTGGAATTGACAGTTTTTTAACAGAACATTATCCTATTGGTTTTTGTGCTAATGCTGATTTATATTAAATGTCGCTGTTTGTTATATTAACTCGCTGCTACTCTAGCAGTGCTGTTGAATGGTTTGGGGGATTAACGGGGGTAGCAGGGGTCCTGTACGTTTTTTTTCTTCCAATGGTGGCAACAGCACCTTTTTTTTTATTTTTAATTTAAAAAAAAAAAAAATAAAAGAAGTTTGTTTGTTTTTTTTTTGTTTTTTTTACTTTTATTAGGTCGGTGGGGAGATTTGTGAATGAGATTTAATAAGACAATCTAAATAAATTTTAAAAAGCCTGCTGTGCAGTAACTAGGGGATAAGCTGCAATATTGATAGTGTGTGTTAATGATTGTTTCACAGTTTTTTACAGAAGCTTTATAAATGTTGAAAAATACTGAGCTTGTTGTGTGTGTGAATGAGGATGGGGCTATCTGTGTTTCTAATACCCACGATCAGCTCTATATCTCTCCTGCATGTGTTTCTGTCTGCACTGTCAGGAGGTGAGATGCAGGGCTATGTTCCATCCTGATCATTAGTGGGTTTAGAGATCTTTCACAGGCACTGCTTAGATGTGCAAGTTACATACCACCCCATTCAAAATGCCCTTCTCATGATTTTGGGTTTGATATTAGTTTTAACACTACAGCTCTGGCCAAAGGTTTAGCATTACCCTCTATATAGAATTAACTGATTTTTGCTGCATAAAGTTGAACGAAACCTGCTGAACAATGTTAACCTATTGATATGCACTGTTTTGTAGTTTTCCATGAATGTGACGCTTCGAAATCGAACATTAAATACTGTTGTACTATTGTGGCTTCCTTGACTTTTTTTTTGCGATTTCATTTTGTAGTTTATTTGAATGCACGATGTTAAATAAAAGATCTAAATGATATACATGCAATTCTAGGTGATGCAAAACTGTTGGCCGCGGCTGTAGATAGCGTCCAAACCTTTCTTGAGTTTCAGCAGCTGAAGCCTGAATTACAGACAAAGTGACTATAATAAAGCACAAGTTCATCGTGACATTGATTGGTGGAGCGGTGATGACACTGTACAGAGAACGAGAGGTAAGAGGGTTTTCAGTGGCTTCAGAGCTGTGTCTTTAAATCACTCAAACGCAGCCGTCTGCGTTTTGACCAAGCTGGTTCCTCCACTGATAATTTCTGGAAGGAATATAAAATAAACTATAGTGAGTGTTTGATCAATATGGGGCAGCTAGTTGACGTGACTCCCAGCATGCTCAGCGGCCCACGCTGATGTTGCAGGTCTTGCAGCTGGGGTCCTTCTTGGCGTTGGCGGTCGTCTGACTCATCAGCATGTGCCCGCTGATCTCTCCCAGCATGCCGTGGGCCAGAGCCACGGGTGCCGCAAGCACCACCTCCAGGATCACGTCGTGGGTGTGGCTGTACACTGGCTCCGCCCCTTCCTGCTGGGTGCGGGTCAGGAAGGGGTTGTGGGCGGGGTCGAGCTCAGGGAGGCGGTCCTGGCAGAAGCAGTCCCCCTCCGAGCCGCCCGGGGCCAGCACCAGCACCACATAATGGTAGGGAGTGTACATGCAATAGAAATCGGCGAAGTAGAGGCGCGTGTTGGGGCTGAAGAGCCGGCCGGCCGGGATCTGGAAGCGCATGGCCCCGTAGGGGGAGTCGTTGGGGGGCAGTCCTGTGTCGAACTCCGTATTGCAGCTGAAGAAGACCCCGCTCAGCGCCCCGTTGATGGGAGAACCCACGCTGCCACTGCTGTCCTTCAGGGCGGGGGGCATCACACCGCCACACTGCAGCCTGGAAGGAGGTAGGGAGGGCGTGACAGGCAGTTACCCAGCTACCCTGCGCTCCACATGCACACACAGCTACTGTTAAATGTTTCACCCCAGATAGAGTGAATTCATTTTGCATCATTAAGTTGAATGAAACCCGCTAAATAAACGTATTGATTATATGCCACTTTGGAGTTTTCCCTTATAGGAGACAGATTGAAAAATATGTTTCCTGGGTCAGTACCTGATGTGCTGGAAGTACTCCTGGGTCTGGTTCCGGTAGAACACTGTAAACGGGCGCAGCCTCCCTGCGATGGAGCCAGCCTTGAGCTGGAGCTGCTGCAGGTGAGCAGTGGAGTAGTCTGGAGAGAGAGAGAGAGTGAGAGAGAGGAGAGGGGCGCTCTTATTAGCTGACGGTTGTTTGATGTCTTCAGTTGACTGGGGTCAGGGTGGGGGTACCTGTCTCTGTCCCTCACCTCCGGTACAGAACTCGATGACCTCGCTCCATTCGGACACCAGGTACTCTCCGTCAGGCTGCTTGACCGCTGTCTGCACGGCCACGCTGTACTCGGTGCGCGGGCTCAGGAACCAGTGCCCGCGAACTGTCATGGGCAGAGGCACCGCCTTTGTCACCAGCTTCGTCGGGACGTCCTGCACGCAACAAGAGGGACACGGGCCAATCGGACGGGGAAAGAGGGTCCCGTTTAATTATATCAGGTTTCCCATGGCTACACTCATGGATATTCTTATATTTACCATGGTTTGGCGTGGTTTTTAACATGCTTTACAAGGCCTCTCTGTGCTTTACAATGCTTCCCTATGCTTTACCATTCCTCACTGTGCTTTACAATGCTTCCCTGTGCTTTACCAGACCTCTCTGTGTTTACAATGCTTCCCTATGCTTTACCAGACCTCTCTGTGCTTTACAATGCTTCCCTGTGCTTTACCAGACCTCTCTGTGTTTACAATGCTTCCCTATGCTTTACCAGACCCCTCTGTGCTTTACAATGCTTCCCTATGCTTTACCAGACCTCTCTGTGCTTTACAATGCTTCCCTATGCTTTACCAGACCTCTCTGTGCTTTACAATGCTTCCCTATGCTTTACCAGACCTCTCTGTGCTTTACAATGCTTCCCTATGCTTTACCATTCCTCTCTGTGCTTTACAATGCTTCCCTATGCTTTACCAGACCTCTCTGTGCTTTACAATGCTTCCCTATGCTTTACCAGACCTCTCTGTGCTTTACAATGCTTCCCTATGCTTTACCAGACCTCTCTGTGCTTTACAATGCTTCCCTATGCTTTACCATACCTCTCTGTGTTTACAATGCTTCCCTATGCTTTACCATTCCTCTCTGTGTTTACAATGCTTCCCTATGCTTTACCAGACCTCTCTGTGCTTTACAATGCTTCCCTATGCTTTACCAGACCTCTCTGTGCTTTACAATGCTTCCCTATGCTTTACCAGACCTCTCTGTGCTTTACAATGCTTCCCTATGCTTTACCAGACCTCTCTGTGCTTTACAATGCTTCCCTATGCTTTACCATTCCTCTCTGTGTTTACAATGCTTCCCTATGCTTTACCAGACCTCTCTGTGTTTACAATGCTTCCCTATGCTTTACCAGACCTCTCTGTGTTTTACAATGCTTCCCTATGCTTTACCAGACCTCTCTGTGCTTTACAATGCTTCCCTATGCTTTACCATTCCTCTCTGTGTTTACAATGCTTCCCTATGCTTTACCATTCCTCTCTGTGCTTTACAATGCTTCCCTATGCTTTACCAGACCTCTCTGTGTTTTACAATGCTTCCCTATGCTTTACCAGACCTCTCTGTGCTTTACAATGCTTCCCTATGCTTTACCATACCTCTCTGTGCTTTACAATGCTTCCCTATGCTTTACCAGACCTCTCTGTGCTTTACAATGCTTCCCTATGCTTTACCATTCCTCTCTGTGCTTTACAATGCTTCCCTATGCTTTACCAGACCTCTCTGTGTTTACAATGCTTCCCTATGCTTTACCATACCTCTCTGTGTTTACAATGCTTCCCTATGCTTTACCAGACCTCTCTGTGTTTACAATGCTTCCCTATGCTTTACCATTCCTCTCTGTGCTTTACAATGCTTCCCTATGCTTTACCATTCCTCTCTGTGCTTTACAATGCTTCCCTATGCTTTACCATACCTCTCTGTGCTTTACAATGCTTCCCTATGCTTTACCAGACCTCTCTGTGCTTTACAATGCTTCCCTATGCTTTACCATTCCTCTCTGTGTTTACAATGCTTCCCTATGCTTTACCATTCCTCTCTGTGTTTACAATGCTTCCCTATGCTTTACCAGACCTCTCTGTGCTTTACAATGCTTCCCTATGCTTTACCATTCCTCTCTGTGTTTACAATGCTTCCCTATGCTTTACCATTCCTCTCTGTGTTTACAATGCTTCCCTATGCTTTACCAGACCTCTCTGTGTTTACAATGCTTCCCTATGCTTTCCCATTCCTCTCTGTGTTTTACAATGCTTCCCTATGCTTTACCAGACCTCTCTGTGCTTTACAATGCTTCCCTATGCTTTACCAGTCCTCTCTGTGCTTTACAATGCTTCCCTATGCTTTACCAGACCTCTCTGTGCTTTACAATGCTTCCCTATGCTTTACCATTCCTCTCTGTGTTTACAATGCTTCCCTATGCTTTACCAGACCTCTCTGTGTTTACAATGCTTCCCTATGCTTTCCCATTCCTCTCTGTGTTTACAATGCTTCCCTATGCTTTACCATTCCTCTCTGTGTTTACAATGCTTCCCTATGCTTTACCATTCCTCTCTGTGCTTTACAATGCTTCCCTATGCTTTACCATACCTCTCTGTGCTTTACAATGCTTCCCTATGCTTTACCATGCTTTTACCTCTCTGTGCTTTACAATGCTTCCCTATGCTTTACCAGACCTCTCTGTGCTTTACAATGCTTCCCTATGCTTTACCATTCCCTCTCTGTGCTTTACAATGCTTCCCTATGCTTTACCATTCCTCTCTGTGTTTACAATGCTTCCCTATGCTTTACCAGACCTCTCTGTGTTTACAATGCTTCCCTATGCTTTACCATTCCTCTCTGTGTTTACAATGCTTCCCTATGCTTTCCCATTCCTCTCTGTGTTTACAATGCTTCCCTATGCTTTACCATTCCTCTCTGTGTTTACAATGCTTCCCTATGCTTTCCCATTCCTCTCTGTGTTTACAATGCTTCCCTGTGCTTTACCATTCCTCTCTGTGTTTACAATGCTTCCCTATGCTTTACCTGAAGGTGATTCATGAGCTGAATGATGTCCCTGGTTAGAAGAGTTCTTCAGAAATAAATGAACCTTCGCTTCAGGAACAAGCCTCTGTAATAGGCTGAGTAATTGCAAAGTAACCATGGAAACATGATATATCCCTTGCAGGAGCGAAACTGCGCTCAGACACAAATTGAATTCTGTAGAGCGAGTCACAGCTCTGAAGAAGAAGATGCTGCTGTCGCCTCACCCAGGTGTAACACTGCTGTAAAGGGCTGATGAGCAGAAAAAGACAACCTCAGCATTTATTATCGTCAAAGCACAGAGGAGCATAGTAAAGCATATTTAAAAAAAATATGGTAAATTATGCTAATTGCATAGTAAACCCTGGGAAAAGCTTGTGGGGGATAAACAGAAAGCCATCAATCTCTGCAGCCAGTCACGGCTCACATGCCCGGAGAAACGGCTTCGATCTCAGGCAGGAGCTGAATATTGAGCGCAGTGATGGATGGAGAGAGCCAGTGTGCTGAATCGACACTTAAACAGGATTTTCAGCACCCGTTTGGGGCATGGAGATAAGACTCTTATTGCAGAGCAGATTCGCCCCATTCCAGGTTTCAGTACAGACTCGTGCACTGGTAATGCGCTCAGGCGTGTGTTATTAAAATCAGGACTGGATCGAACTGCTGTGCAATGGGAGGCTCATTTTCATTCCCTGCAGGATCGAGCTGGGGTCTGTCCTGACTGACCTTGTGTTTGAAGCGGTTGGGGTCCCGCGCCTCCTTCCTGCTGAGGTCGATGAAGTAGTGCGTCACTCTGCCAGAGTCCCCCGGCTCGGCCGCCCAGTCGATCCTAAAAGAGTCGCACGTCACCTCCGAGATGCGGATGCTGTGAGGGCGGGAGAGGAACTCCATTGTGCTCTCTGCAAGAGAACCACAGGGCTGGATATAGAACCACAGCTAAGAACATTGCAGGGGGTCGGTTGGTAGGTGCTTCCCCACAGAACAACTGAAATGCAAATAGCGGACGCTGACTGTGCTGACCGTGTTATGGCAGGTGAGTCTATTTTTATGTCCGCTGTGTCTGGGAGGCTGGCTGCCCGTTGCAAGAGCGCTGGGCAGGAACCCTGCCTCTCAAAGCAGCACTGTCGTCTCTGATTGAATTAAACCCTTCCACTTTATTGATGGGGTTCTCTCCACGCGAGGGACTCGCAGGGCAGGGTGAGAGATTTATTCACTTTGTTATCACCCAGCGCTCTGAGCACAGTGTAATGAAACACCTCGTCACACTGCACTGCAGCAGTACAGCAGAACTGTGACCACAAAGCTGGGAGGGGAGGGGGCAGAATGAGGTGGAGGGATGAGTGAGAGACAGAGAGGTGAGGAAAGGAATGTGGGAGAGAGGATGAGAGAAAAGTGGACTCTTCACAGTCTCAAGATTGAAACAGGCCAAAATATAAGCAGGGCAACGGAAAGGTTCAGTAAGATAAATGATCTTGTGCAGCTTAAGGATGAAAAACACGACGCTGCAGAACTACCTGCTGGTGAATATGTAGCTTCCTGATGCAGAGGAACTGCGCTGAGAGAGGGAGAATGTGCTCTACCCACTGAGCCTCTCAAACCCACTGCCTTCCACACTGCAGCCCAGCACTCTAACCACTGAGCTACTCAAACCCACTGCCTTCCACACTGCAGCCCAGCACTCTAACCACTGAGCTACTCAAACCCACTGCCTTCCACACTGCAGCCCTGCACTCTAACCACTGAGCTACTCAAACCCACTGCCTTCCACACTGCAGCCCAGCACTCTAACCACTGAGCTACTCAAACCCACTGCCTTCCACACTGCAGCCCTGCACTCTAACCACTGAGCTACTCAAACCCACTGCCTTCCACACTGCAGCCCAGCACTCTAACCACTGAGCTACTCAAACCCACTGCCTTCCACACTGCAGCCCAGCACTATAACCACTGAGCTACTCAAACCCACTGCCTTCCACACTGCAGCCCAGGACTCTAACCACTGAGCTACTCAAACCCACTGCCTTCCACACTGCAGCCCAGCACTCTAACCACTGAGCTACTCAAACCCACTGCCTTCCACACTGCAGCCCAGGACTCTAACCACTGAGCTACTCAAACGCACTGCCTTCCACACTGCAGCCCAGCACTCTAACCACTGAGCTACTCAAACACACTGCCTTCCACACTGCAGCCCAGCACTCTAACCACTGAGCTACTCAAACCCACTGCCTTCCACACTGCAGCCCAGCACTCTAACCACTGAGCTACTCAAACCCACTGCCTTCCACACTGCAGCCCAGGACTCTAACCACTGAGCTACTCAAACACACTGCCTTCCACACTGCAGCCCAGCACTATAACCACTGAGCTACTCAAACCCACTGCCTTCCACCCTGCAGCCCTGCACTCTAACCACTGAGCTACTCAAACCCACTGCCTTCCACACTGCAGCCCAACACTCTAACCACGGAGCTACTCAAACCCACTGCCTTCCACACTGCAGCCCAGCACTATAACCACTGAGCTACTCAAACACACTGCCTTCCACACTGCAGCCCAGGACTCTAACCACTGAGCTACTCAAACCCACTGCCTGTTTGGAGCTGGGTTATACTGGGATCACTTCATAGTAACACACTGGTCACAGAGAGGTTAAGAGGTTTTGAAATCTTACCTTTCTGCATCGTAGAAGAAAGACTCCAAAATTAAATCCTACACCGGCTGAGATGGAAAGACGTCTTTTTTAATGTTCTTTCTGCAGTAAATGAGCGATCCCTCAGGAAGAGCTGCTCCCCCTCCTCTCTCTCTGAGCTGTGTGGGTAGACAGGTCTATGTGATTCCTTTGCTTCAATGTTTCTGCAGCTGCATAGCCCAATCACGCTCCAAACACACACACGCACACGCACACACACAGGAGCCCACCCCCCCCCCCCCACCCCCCCCCCAGCCCCCCGAGTCTAGCCAATCCACTCTTTCCGTTTCTCCTCATCGAAATGCCATCTAGCCCATTCACACGCAATTTTACATTATTGAGTTTTGAGTGTCATGTATTCATCACAAGCTGTAACTTGGTTTTATCTTCGGTTTTCTCTCCGCCCCGAAGGCATCCTTGTTGCGCTGCGTTAATTATAGCAGACTCAGAGTCACAAGGAGAATAAGGGAATAGCTGTCAGCTCACTCAGGTGTATTCAGTGTAAAGAGAGGAGTCAGTGCCATGGAACTTGAATCAACATAGAGAACTGTACTGGGGATCTGAGAGCAGCTAATTCAATACAGTCTAGTGTAGAGAACTCAGTGCTGTACTGGGGATCTGAGAGCAGCTAATTCAATACAGTCTAGTGTAGAGAACTCAGTGCTGTACTGGGGATCTGAGAGCAGCTAATTCAATACAGTCTAGTGTAGAGAACTCAGTGCTGTACTAGGGATCTGAGAGCAGCTAATTCAATACAGTCTAGTATAGAGAACTCAGTGCTGTACTGGGGATCTGAGAGCAGCTAATTCAATACAGTCTAGTGTAGAGAACTCAGTGCTGTACTGGGGATCTGAGAGCAGCTAATTCAATACAGTCTAGTGTAGAGAACTCAGTGCTGTACTGGGGATCTGAGAGCAGCTAATTCAATACAGTCTAGTATAGAGAACTCAGCGCTGTACTGGGGATCTGAGAGCAGCTAATTCAATACAGTCTAGTGTAGAGAACTCAGTGCTGTACTGGGGATCTGAGAGCAGCTAATTCAATGCAGTCTAGTATAGAGAACTCAGTGTGTTTTTATTCCAGTGGAAGCACTGATTTCCAGCAACGCATCTGTGCTCCACGCATTCAGCATTATTACAGCGCCTACACTGCAGCTTGTGACGCACAGGGACACTCCCCCTTTGTTTAAAACCGACACCTCCTCAACGCGCTGCTCGTCATAATGCGGCGTTCGATCGCGTCAGCGCTCTGTGGACCGTTTCCGTTTCCAGCCTCGAGTTTCCATAGCAATGCTGCCATAGAAAATGAAACGGGAATATCTGAACCAGTTTTAACAATTGGTACTCCCCCCCGCCCCACTGCACTGACAAAATCATCGACAAAGTGCTCACATATAACTCTCCCAGATGTTTGGGGGAGGTGAGAGGGGGTGACAGTTATCCCAGATATTATCTGCTTTAACTGTCACGTTTTCATACGGAGCCGCTGCCCTTCACAAAGATGGAAGCGCCAGTTCCCCCCTCTCGCTGCCCCTCACAAAGATTGCAGCACTGCTCTTCGCTGATGCCCCTCACAAAGATGGAAGGTCTGAAGCTCTGGTCCTCGCCACTGCCCCTCACAAAGATGGAAGCTCTGGTCCTCGCCACTGCCCCTCACAAAGATGGAAGCTCTGGTCCTCGCCACTGCCCCTCACAAAGATGGAAGCGCTGCTCTCCGCCGCTGCCCCTCACTAAGATGGAAGCTCTTCGCCGATGCCCCTCACTAAGATGGAAGCTCTTCGCCGCTGCCCCTCACTAAGATGGAAGCTCTTCGCCGCTGCCCCTCACTAAGATGGAAGCTCTTCGCTGATGCCCCTCACTAAGATGGAAGCTCTTCGCCGATGCCCCTCACTAAGATGGAAGCTCTTCGCCGATGCCCCTCACTAAGATGGAAGCTCTTCGCCGATGCCCCTCACTAAGATGGAAGCTCTTCGCTGATGCCCCTCACTAAGATGGAAGCTCTTCGCCGATGCCCCTCACTAAGATGGAAGCTCTTCGCCGATGCCCCTCACTAAGATGGAAGCTCTTCGCCGCTGCCCCTCACTAAGATGGAAGCTCTTCGCCGCTGCCCCTCACTAAGATGGAAGCTCTTCGCCGATGCCCCTCACTAAGATGGAAGCTCTTCGCCGATGCCCCTCACTAAGATGGAAGCTCTTCGCCGCTGCCCCTCACTAAGATGGAAGCTCTTCGCCGCTGCCCCTCACTAAGATGGAAGCTCTTCGCTGATGCCCCTCACTAAGATGGAAGCTCTTCGCCGATGCCCCTCACTAAGATGGAAGCTCTTCGCCGCTGCCCCTCACTAAGATGGAAGCTCTTCGCTGATGCCCCTCACTAAGATGGAAGCTCTTCGCTGATGCCCCTCACTAAGATGGAAGCTCTTCGCTGATGCCCCTCACTAAGATGGAAGCTCTTCGCCGATGCCCCTCACTAAGATGGAAGCTCTTCGCCGCTGCCCCTCACTAAGATGGAAGCTCTTCGCCGCTGCCCCTCACTAAGATGGAAGCTCTTCGCCGCTGCCCCTCACTAAGATGGAAGCTCTTCGCCGCTGCCCCTCACTAAGATGGAAGCTCTTCGCCGCTGCCCCTCACTAAGATGGAAGCTCTTCGCTGATGCCCCTCACTAAGATGGAAGCTCTTCGCTGATGCCCCTCACTAAGATGGAAGCTCTTCGCCGCTGCCCCTCACTAAGATGGAAGCTCTTCGCCGCTGCCCCTCACTAAGATGGAAGCTCTTCGCTGATGCCCCGCAGAGGCGGGTCCGAGTCGCTGAGCGAGTTGAAGGGTGAAAGTTGACGGGTCCACACTGCGAGTCTCAGGTCGGTGCAGACCGGGGTTGCGCAGTGCCGAGGGAAACCGGCTCCGTTAACGGCTTTTTAAAAACAGAAACGGCACTTCTATTGCGTCTTTCTGGAAGAACAAACCCACGGAAAAGCAGCTGCAAATTTGTGTTCCGGGAAAAAAAAAAAAAGGTTCGTGGGTTTAAACCTGTCCAGGTATTACTATGACTTTACCAAAAACAACACACGTTGTTTGTTTATTTATTTATTTATTTATTTAGAAAAAAAGGGCTCAATTGTTGAAACGTGCAACTGTAAAAATGTTTTGTCGAAAACGGTAAAACAAGCCCTCAGCGCTGTCCTGCCGGTGCGTGTTTACATTGCAGTAAACGCGACCTACACCTACAGTGACTCGCGCAATCGTTACATTCGTTTGTTTGTTTGTTTGTTTGTTTGTTAAATTCAGTGTTCGGTAGTTTGTGTTTTATCTACACGTGCTTGCAGGGTTTCTGCTGTTTCGTTGTTCACGACAGAGTCATAGTCTTTAAACCAGCCCGTGTTTAAACTGCGCCCTCTGCTGTGTGTGTATTTGCTGCGTCTCTTGCAGGGCGCTGAGCGGAGATGTCTGAAGGAAGCTCCGGGGACCCCGGTTCTGCTGGGGGGGTGCGCCCCGCTGCCCCGGGGGGGAGGGGGCTGGTGGGCAGAAGAGCTCCCATCACCCCTGGCCGCCTGCCTGCCATCCGATCACGAGATCTCACCCTGGGGGGAGTGAAGAAGGTGAGGCTGGAGCCGAAAAGGCGCTGCTGTGCTGGGAAGGGAACTAAAGCCTCTGCAGCGGACTGCTCTGTTCTATCAGTCTCTGCTTTTGTTCCAGTTGATAAATGAGTATTTTAATGTGTTCTTGTGTTGCAGAAAACCTTCACTCCGAATATCATCAGCAGGAAAGCCAGAGAGGAGTAAGTGATTTCTTATCAACCTTTCAGCTGTAAGATCTGGAGCAGAAATGCTGCCAGAACTGCAACACGTTCCACGACAGACGACTGGCCGAGAAGTCGTCTTCACCCCCCAGTGAGTTAAAGCGTGCGTGTGTGTGTTCAGACAGGCCGAGGTCGCCTCTAAGAAGAAGGAGAGAGAGGGGGAGCAGAGGCCCCAGGATGGGAGAGGCAGGGGCAGAGGGAGGGGCCGCGGGCGTCCGGAGGTCATCCAGTCCCACTCCATCTTCGAGCAGGGCCCCTCCGAAGGCGCCGTGAAGAAGAGGGGTGAGTAGATCCGGAGATTAATAATCTAGAAGGAATCTGGTTAATAATCTAGAAAGAATCTGATTAATAATCCAGGAAGAATCTGATCTCTGCGACGGGCACAGCCGTGTTAAAAAAAAATCCAGCAGAATAAAATCCAAGTTTCATTTGATGACTGTTCTATTAGGGAAGGGATCAGTAGAAACATTTAAGAATCTGGATATGGGGCTAGCAGGACAAACCCCAATGTTTGATTGGTAAGAATTGGGGGCCCTCGTGCTGATTGTGTGTCTGTGTCGCACTCTACATGAGAAGCACAGTAACTGCTCTTTACTTTGCACTGATCTTCCCCAAACTTTGACCTCTCACTTCTAGTCCTAAAGACCTTTCGGATTGCATTTGGCTGCAATCTGCCATACTCGCTGTATCCTAGAAATATCCGAAACCTCACAGCTGCTGTGCGATTATTACCTCACGATGAGGGCCCTCTCTTAAATGCTTGCACTGTTTTTATTGAATGTTTTTTTTTTTTTATAACTTTCTCCTGGTTGTGCCCCCTGCAGGCGGCTGCTATGATGGTGCGATGGATGCTCCCAGCATGGGCCCCTCCCCCATCATCAACATCAAGAAGGAGAAGAGAGAGACGGAGGAGGAGACCAAGCAGATCCTGCGCATGCTGGAGAGAGACAACGTGAGTCCAGCCCTATGTCCCTCCTGCCCTCCCTCCCCCACTCCCTCTCCCCATCCCCACCCTCTCTCCATTGCCCTGTTTGTTAGGGGTGTATCAATGCAATACTTTTCTCATGGGCTGTACTGTATGATCAGGAACGGAGAAGACAGCAAACATCTCATATCTATCTATTGTTCGATCAATATGTATCTTGATATCTGTATCTGTTATAGGAGGCTGTGTGGTCCAGTGGTTAAAGATACAGGCTTGTAAGCAGGAGTTCCCCGGTTCAAATCCCAGCTCAGCCACTGACTCGTTGTGTGACCCTGATGCATACCTCACACACCCTAGTCTCATATCTTGTATAGCACTTTGTGATGGTGGTCCACTATGAAAGGCGCTATATACAAATAGGTTATTATTATTATATAATATGCACGAAGTTGTTCATGCAGAGCAAAGCTTTTTCCAAAAACCTTCGTCTCTATAAGAGTTAGTGATTGAAGCGAGCATGGGTTTGCCATTGCTGTTAACTATTTTTTAACTCTGTAGAGACATTAATATATCTATGTACCTGTCTATATGTTGTGTGATGTGGAATAGGCTGTAGTTAAGGTATATTGCCATGGTGTGTTGAAAGGTAATATTGGCACTCCCAGGTCAATACAAGTCAGCATTAACCAGGAACACCCCACAGCAAAGCCATCAGCACTGTTGTGTTGCAGGGTTTTACAGCCAGGTTTGTTTAAGCTGTGCTCGACCCGAGTGACTCGCTGCAGTCCAGTGAAGGAGCCCACGTTCTGAGAGCGGGTCTCGGGGCGTCTCGTCAGTAAGCCGTGCTTTCAGAGCGGGTGTCTCCGGTCAGCTGTGCTTTTATTAGTTGTGCTGGTGTTGAGTTGTAACAGAGCAGCTGACCCCTGCAGAAAGCCGCGGGAGGGCAGGGTCTGGCTGCTGCAGAACGATCGTTAATGATCAGTGGGTTGAAGCATTTCATAGTGTGTGCGTCTCTCTGTCTGTCTGTCCGTTCAGTTCCTGGACGACCCCCGACTCCGCAGCAACCTCCAGAGCTGTCCGGTGCAGCTGCCCCTGGCCGTCTCGGGCTGGATCTTTAAACAGGAGGTCAAGAGGGAGCAGCCGAAAAAGGAAGAGGAGGAGCAAGAGGGGGAGGAGATGGAGCTCGACTCACACCTGGTCAAAGGTAACTGTCAGAAAGGCTGCTCTGTAGAAACAGGTTTTGTTGATTTTTATCCAGTCAACACAGATAGATAGATTTTGAAATCTGTGTTAAAGTGCTTTTACCTGTTCAGTATCTTCAGTTTTAGCAAAATAAATAGAAAGCCCAACATCCCACCTCCTGCCACTGACTGACTGACCCGCTGTGTGGGACCCCGAGCGAGTCGCTTCACCTCCTTGTGCTCTGTGGATGAGATGTTAAATCACGTCCTATTGGAAGTGACTCTGCGTATAATGCACAGTTCACAGCCTGCCTCTGGAAAGAGCTTTGTGATGGTGGTCCACTATGAAAGGCGCTATATAAAAATAAAGATATTATTCTCACTCGATGCTTGCGTCAGCTTGTGTTCTCACTGGACTGCTCTGTGCCTCTCCCTATTCCACCGCTGCTCGCAGTTATAACCACTCCTGTATCCTCTGCTTGATTTTACTCTTGCAGGAATCCGTGTTCACGTTTTTTTGTAATTGCTCTTATTTGAAATCGTTCTCATCCGTTCATCGTACATGCAGATGGCTTTACTGTCAGGTAACTGCTGCTGGTCGAACTCGCTCTTGCATGTGATTATTTACTGTGTTCTCTACTTGAATGCAATCTTATTTGCTGCTGATTTTATTGTACTTTAGATCTGCTGTTGTCTGAAATGTGATGCTTTACACGGTGATATTTTGTACTGTGATGCTTTACACAGTGATATTTTGTACTGTGATGCTTTACACTGTGATATTTTGTACTGTGATGCTTTGCACGGTGATATTTTGTACTGTGATATTTTGTGCTGTGATGCTTTACACTGTGATATTTTGTATTGTGATGCTTTACACTGTCTACCCCGTCCTATCTGTCTTCACCATCCCCCAGTGAAGGAGGAGCCGATGGATGATGCTGAAGTGAAGAATACAGAGCCTGTCTGCCAGGCCCCGCCCCTCCCCCCTGAGATAGGATTTGCTGAGCTGCTGCAGGGGTGGAGCCAGTGCAAAGGGGAGGAGCTTGTCTTCATGCAGCTTCCAGACTCCCTCCCGGGGCAGCCGCCCACCCAGGACCAGCGGCCAATCAAAACGGAGGTGAAGATGGAGGACGGCCAATCGGTGCTCGTGAAACAGGAGATGAGCCAGGTGACCCCCCTTTTTTAATTTTTTTTCACACAGATGAAAAAGCGTATATTTAAAAACACTAATATCTCTCATATCAACAACTCCACGGCTTCAGCTGTAACTGTATAACATGCAGCACTCTCTGTGAACAGCAGAGAGAGAGGGAGGGCTGGCTAGTGTAGGAGAACACAACTAGACAGACGATTGCCCTGGTGAGGCTCAGATACCAGGGCTGGAGGTGTGTCGATATCCCCCCCCACACACACACACACGCACATACCCTGGATTTCCCCTGAATTGTAGGAGGCTGTGTGGTTAATGAAACGGGCTTGTAACCAGCAGGTCCCCGGTTCAAATCCCAGCTCAGCCACTGACTCGCTGTGTGTGACCCCAAGCAAGTCACTGAACCTCCTTGTGCTGCGTCTTTGGGGTGAGACGTTGTTGTAAGAGACTCTGCAGCTGATGCATAGTTCACACACCCTAGTCTTGCATCTTGAAAATCGCTTTGTGATGGTGCTCCGCTATGAAAGGCGCTATATATAAAGATTGAGATTGATCTCTATTACAAGTTAATGGCTGTGAGGTAACAAAAATAACCCTTGAAGTGCCAAACTGGTTTCTTTGAAAAAGAAAATCTATGTTTCGGTAATTTGATACATTTAGACTTCGCTTTTGCGGTTAATATAATTCGTTATGAAATGTCATTTTTAAAGAGAATTGAAAGGACAGGCGGATAGATGGGGGTTAGAAATTAAAGAGAACTGCGGCGATGTGACATCACATCGCCCGTTGAAGCAGGAGGCCGGTCTGATGCTCCTCCCCCTCCTTTCCCCTGCCTGTCTCCTAGGACGCCCTGCTGGCAGAGAACACCTGCTCCCTGATGAACCTGGCCGAGGGGCAGGTGGGGAAGCTGCTGGTCAGGAAGTCCGGCCGCGTTCAGCTCGTCCTGGGCAAAGTGAAGCTGGACATCGCCATGGGGACCCCCTGCTCCTTCCTGCAGGTGAGCCCCTGCAGCGACACACGGAATGAAGTCACGCTTATAAACGGGATGAGCACATTGTGCTTCGCAAGGAAACGGGGCTGTTTTAAGAGCGAGAGAGCAATGGGTGGAAACCCATTAGAAATCTTAACAAGATCACTCCTCTGCAAACAGTGATTCCTCGATTATTCCTCTCATTTGGGTTAACGGTTCACAGTAAATTGTCCTGTAAATATTTTCTTCTATAAAGGACACTTCAGAGTTTCCTGGGTTTTTTTTTTTTTTTCAATGTGTTTTCAGTACTTCTCTTGAGATGCGTGTGATGCAATGAAATGGGTGACCCCTGTCTGTACCCTCTCTACAGGAGCTGGTATCGGTGGGCACTGGGGACGGCAGGACAGGGGATCTGACAGTACTGGGGCACATCAAACACAAGCTGGTCTGCTCTCCAGACTTCGAGTCTCTGCTGGAGCACAGGCAGTGAGGGGAGGGTGGAGGCACTGGGGCAGCTCTGCCCACCCACCCCCCCCTCCCCACGCTTTCAAGCCCTCCAACTCTGCCCTGCACTCGGAACACGTGACCCCTGAGAGGGGGCAGCACTGCGTGCTCCGCGAAATCCGCACTCCCAAAGAAACTGCAATTCCAGCGTTTGGCCACTGAGTGGCGCTGTGCTACACAGTGAATTCAGAGTCGCAACTGAAAACGGAGGGGAATGAGAAAGCAAGAGCGATTGTGGCAGATTTGGGCCGTCATGTGCTGAGCTGTACATTTTTGAGGTGTGTTAATATTCACAATAGATATATGATCGATTAAATTGTTGAGCTGAGTTCTCTCTCGTTTAATCTGTGTTTGTTTTGCTGGGAATGGTCTGTGTTCTTGGGAGCTCATTATTATTATTATTATTATTATTATTTTAATTTTTTTTAACAGATGTACTTTCTGTCTTGGTAAGGTGGGGTGTCTCATGTTTTCAGAACACTTCAGTCGGACAGAACCTTCTAAATAACAGGTGTGTTAATGTGTGCCGCTCAAGTCACAGTCATATTGTAAACAGAGGTGGACAATTGATCTGAGTGGCTCTTGTAATGCTGAGGTGTGCTTGTGCTGGAGTACCATTCAGCACAGCAGCATGCAGCTGTGTGGAGCCCTCGCTCTCACCGAGGACGTGGGCAGACTCGCTGTACAGCCACCCTGTTGTGTTATGTTATATGTTGTGAAGACCCTCCTGTCAGCAAGAGATCAGGATGAAAATTCTGTAACCGGCTCTCTTACAGACACGACCCACAAAACACGACCCACAAAACTCTCAGTTTTTCATTTCTTTATTAATGTTTGTAAATTTATTTCAGCTGGTGTACAGGGGAAAAAAAAAAAGGATCTATACATACCTTCATTTCAGATTGAATCTGATTGTTAAAAGGCTCACATGTATTTATGTATTTCCATAACAATAAAAAAACAGAAAATTCAAATACCTACAAAGCGTCTATATGACTGATCCCTGCGTGTGGATCGCTAAATCGCTAGGTACAGCCTTAACATAGCTCTAGTCCTGGATAGCGTGAAACAGTGCATGGCATTCTAATTAAATAGATTTTATATATATATATATATATATATATATATATATATATATATATATATATATATATATATTAAAAATGTATTTTTATCTGTGCATGGGCGCAGATGCATTCATAAGTATAGAGTAATATGCTTTTGCATTTTAATATAACTTCAAACCATTCTACAGGAGTACATTGTTCTCTAATTTTTGCAACAGGTAATATTTTTGCGTGTACTTGCTTTTGTCAGACAGGAGCCCTCTACCCCCCCCAATCCCTCACTGCAGTGCAATTCCAACTCCAAAGATACTGAAGACAGCACCCCATACCCCTTGTATTCTGATATGACGTGTTGAAGTTGGTGCCGGGCTGGCAAGCATTACCCCCCCCACCTCTCCGCTCCGCTGTGAGAAACGCTACGATTGCATATCGCCTGCTCCGCAAAAACGCAGAAACGGCGCTCTTAAAATAAATGAATAAAAGATTGCTTGTGCTTGTATGGCAAACCAGAGTGTCGCTCAGAACCATCCTAACCTCCCCCGCTCTCGGTCCACCCTCTCCCGACCACAATTAAAACTATTCTGATTCATTTTGCACGTCTGCCCAGGAGGCTAGTTGTTTTGTGTTTTGTAGACATTGTGAAGGGAGAAAGTGCTGCATGTTCTAAATGGAGGCGTGCATCGTTCTGGGTAGCACGACAGTGAATGATGCAACACACACACACACCTTCAGCTAACTTTTTGCTTTCGTCACCCGCCAGACTGACAGTCCGGTTTGCCATACACTGCTGACGAAGCCTGTTCCTTTACATGAAAAGGCTTGTGGAACTGTGGGAAATGGAGTCCGAGGTGCTTGAGGTCCAGGGAACCCTGGGAGTTGGAGTCACCTTGCTGCTTTTCTTGTGTGTGTGTGTCCCTCTCTTACAGTGATGCTCACTGGCACAGCCTCTACTCTCTCTCTGTCTCTCTAGAAAGGAACTCTGTATGAAGGAGCCCTGTCTGTCTTGCACTAATGGAAGCTCAAGGAAGAAAGTGCAGGGGTTACCCGAGTTTATTGCTGCAGCTTGAGAGCTAGACAGAACAGTTTGTTTGTGATGTCAACCTGATGATGGGCCAAAGGATGGCTTTGAATCCCACAGAGCGCCGTCCCCCCTCCCTCCCCCCAGAGCCTGGGGCCCCCTGAAGACCCCCCCAGATAAGGGGCCGACGCTGGGGCCTGATTCACAGTAAAGGGGTCAAAGTTAGCCATGGTCACAGTGCTTGGGTTGCTGTTTTCAGCAAAGGGCCCTGAGTCTGTCCAGACCGCGGTGCAACGCCCCCACCTAGAGGTGAAAGGGGGCGCTGCGAGCCAGCCGGCAGAGAAATGGTAGGTTTGAATGCACTATGTAGAAATGAGCGACTCTCCACAGATGAATACAGAAATGTGCTTTGCTTTACTGATCCCACGCATTCTTTCCTGAAAAAAGCCTTGCATAACAACATAGTCTATCGGTGCTGACCTCCTCCCAAGACAGCGGTGTAGCATGATATGTTTTGTATTGTGACATCATTATTCCACCAGCATCTGCTTCACAGCCACAGTCTACAGAGAGGTGGCCTCTTGACTGGCGGTTTGGGGTTTGGGGGGAGGGTTTACGTTTATACAAGTAAGCAGCTGCCTCAAGCTAGCTTACGTACCTTCGAAAAACGCAGGCGCCCCTCAGTCCTGGACCATTGCATTTGGGTGATTTTAAAGAGCACTATAGATTGTGTGAAGAGAAACTTGCTATTTGATAAATGCCCACCAGATGGCACTGGTGTGAAGCATGCTGTCAGCGCAGGTTTGCCGGTGAGCTGTATTGCTGATGAGAGATGAGGGACTGATGGCCCTGCAGGTTAAAGGGCTCCACCACTGCAGTTGGGTCCTGGGTTGAGCACTGGGGTCTAACTCGCTGAGCCCCACAGAGCTGAAGTACCCTCCTGGAGCAAACGGCTGTCTCCCAGGCTTAAAGCCGCGCAGGAAACCAAAGACACGGTGCGAAGCCCTGTAGTGGAGATGAAGGCGCGGGCTGCTGTTTGCAGGATGCATCTCGACAAGGGCTTCGCAAAGACTCCCCTCCCCTCCCCGTCTGTAGAGTTTTAACCAAGTAATGCTCCATGAACACCATGCAGTGAACTCCCTGCTTCTGACCTCTCTCTGTCACATTCCTCCCCAAACGATCTCCCTGCAAACCCCAGCCCTCTGCTTTTCCCATTGAGACCTATATATATTCTGATTGTGAAACCAGTTAGCTTCGCACTGGTGCAACAGCGGGAATTACTGGATTACAACATCTTTGTGCTGTGAGGGAAGGCAAATGCAAGGCAGCCTGCTTTTGTTTTGGTTTTTTTGTCTAGTTATAATGTCACCCCCCAACTCCCTTTGAATCGGGAGGACTTAGCCCTCGATCCCGTCCCCCCCCCCCCCCCCCCCCCCCCGTACCCTCGGGCATTAGGGTAGTCACAGGGCATGCTTTGGCATGCTGATAAAGATAACAGGAATCTCTCTGTTTTAAAAAATCATGCCTCTAGCCTAATTTTTTTTTTAAAAAGTAACAAAACTACAAGTAGATTTCCAGTTAAATGTTTGTTTCCAGGGTTTGTTTGTTTTTTTCCACCCCCGTTTCTTTTTAGTTTTGCTGCTGCTTCTTGTCCCGGGTCACTCGTCTGTGTTGGATGCTTTGGGGGTGGACGTGAGATCCTAAAAAGAGAGAGCGAGAGAGAGAGTGAGCAAGCGGACCTTCAGCTGAAACATACCTGCCAGGGAATCCTTCTGGTACCTCATGGATCACTCTGAGTTTTCAGAACTCGCTGACGGACCGTGAGGCACCGAGAGACTGGATTTCTCCTGGATCCACGTGGCCAGGGCAGAAGGTAACACCCTTCTGTACGGGACGCCCCCCCCCCAGGACCCCACTTCAACCCGACTGCCTCTTAACATTCCACTCTGACCTTTTTATCTTCACTGTGATTGGACGGAGCCCGCAAAGCAGCAAGGGTTGGAAAGATTTCTCGTTGAATAACTCTCGACGACAGCCATCTGTTACTTTTGCATTCATTCGATTGCTGGAAAGGAGCCGGATTGCAACTCGGAGCTTCAGTACAGCGTGAGAAACGAAAAGATCGCCAGCGATGCTAACTGAGGTACAGTTTATAATGTAAGGGAGCCTCTGCGTGCCAGCACACATTGTGCTGAACAGGGTCCTGGCTTTTCTGGGATAGATTTGTGATGCCAGTGAGAGGTTAGAACCTGGTTTGAAGACCCCCGTTATTATCACACCCTGATCAGCAAAGCATGCACCCTTAAGACGACGATTTTGAAGCTGTTTACCCTTTCAGTAGACTAGCTGCAGGTGACATTTCCAAGCTGGTCCCTTTAGCAGATGTGGGTGCTGGAACAGAGGCAAGTATGCTAGCAAAGTGCTTGGGCTGGGAATGATAAAGGAGAGCTCTCTGTAACGTGACTGAACACTGCTACAGAAAAACGCATGTGTGGATGAAGTGATCTTCAGGTAAAAAATGTCCTATCCTAATTTCATCCCAGCTAGATTAAGGGCTCTCAAGCAGTAACGTTTTGAGATACGTGCAGTATGTGTGTGAAGAGAGATGGACAGGTGCCCCCGAATTATCCCCGAATTCTGCTACTCTCAATAAACCAAGTTCCATCAGAGCTGGCTGAGTGGTTCTGTGTTCATTTCTTAACTGACAGGCTGTACAGGAATCTGTGCGATATCGCTGGGGACGTGCATCTCCAGTCAGGGGCTAAAGCAACGGAAGCTGTCGCCTACAAGAAGTCTCTTTTCTGCAGCTGCTAGAGCAGGCTGCCTGAAGACTGGCCTCCCCTAACGAAGCGCAGGGCGCGGCAGGGTACCTGGTCAGGGTGCGCCTCACTGCTTCACCCGTCTTAGACTGACACGCTTCACAATCTGAGCGCCCTTCTTCCCCTCGTTCACCTCCGACTGCGCGCACAGCAGAGCAGCGTGAGGAGGAGGGGAGACAGAAACAGACAGATAAAGAAAGAGAGAGGAGAAAAGCAAGTCAGACACACAGGCTGCAGCAAAGATCCGGAGCACAGACGCGGTGTTAGACAGAATGGGATTGGCGTTCTCTGCAGAGTTGTTGTAGCGCAGCGTCAGGAGGGCGCAGTGCAGGAGGCTGCTGCCCCTTTCCTGTGAACAAGCTCAGCTGTCCTGTCGGGACCCAACAATAGACTGGAAAGTCCATGGAGTCCATGTGCTCTGGAGCAATGTAGTGTCATGAGATCATCTACTAATCTGCCCATATTTTGCACGTACCTACATATGAACATGCAGTTTTCAAGCAGATTATATATATATATCCAAGAGAGTGGTAACATAGAATATATCTATATAATTTACTATATTATATCATAAATATATTTTAATATTTGGATATGCATAGAATATATAAAGTGCCAGTGCTTGCAGTGATGGCTTTAT
This sequence comes from Polyodon spathula, assembly GCF_017654505.1. Taxonomy (NCBI): domain Eukaryota; kingdom Metazoa; phylum Chordata; class Actinopteri; order Acipenseriformes; family Polyodontidae; genus Polyodon; species Polyodon spathula. The sequence continues at coordinate 8,202,831 of NC_054562.1, forward strand.
CCGAGATGTGTTTCTGTGCAGTGCAGTGTGTCTGTGTCTGTACTGTGCAGTGTGTCTGTGCTATGTTTGCTGTACTGTGCAGTGTGTCTGTGCTATGTTTGCTGTACTGTGCAGTGTGTCTGTGCTATGTTTGCTGTACTGTGCAGTGTGTCTGTGCTATGTTTGCTGTGCTGTGCAGTGTGTCTGTGCTATGTTTGCTGTGCTGTGCAGTGTGTCTGTGCTATGTTTGCTGTGCTGTGCAGTGTGTCTGTGCTATGTTTGCTGTGCTGTGCAGTGTGTCTGTGCTATGTTTGCTGTACTGTGCAGTGTGTCTGTGCTATGTTTGCTGTGCTGTGCAGTGTGTCTGTCCAGTGTTGCTGTGCTATGCTTGCTGTGCAGCGCAGTGCTCCGCTCACCTTGTTGCGCAGTGCTCCGCTCACCTTGTTGCTGCTGTCCCTCCTCAGGATGGCGTAGTTCATGAACTGCTCTGCCTCCGTCTCCAGCTCTGCCGGCTCCTGCAGTGAGCGCTCCACACTGACCTCGTGCTCGCCCGGACCCTCCCCCTGCATCCGACACACCACCTTCCGCACAGTCTGAGGAGACAGACCCCCGACACAACACACTTACTACTGCTGCACCTTCAGCACAGTGAGGAGACAGACCCCCGACACAACACACTTACTACTGCTGCACCTTCAGCACAGTGAGGAGACAGACCCCCGACACAACACACAGTGAATACTACTGCTGTACCTTCAGCACAGTGAGGAGACAGACCCCCGACACAACACACTGTGAATACTGCTGCTGTACCTTCAGCACAGTGAGGAGACAGACCCCCGACACAACACACAGTGAATACTACTGCTGTACCTTCAGCACAGTGAGGAGACAGACCCCCGACACAACACACTTACTACTGCTGTACCTTCAGCACAGTGAGGAGACAGACCCCCGACACAACACACTCACTACTGCTGCTGTACCTTCAGCACAGTGAGGAGACAGACCCCCAACACAACACACAGTGAATACTGCTGCTGTACCTTCAGCACAGTGAGGAGACAGACCCCCGACACAACACACAGTGAATACTACTGCTGTACCTTCAGCACAGTGAGGAGACAGACCCCCGACACAACACACAGTGAATACTACTGCTGTACCTTCAGCACAGTGAGGAGACAGACCCCCAACACAACACACAGTGAATACTACTGCTGTACCTTCAGCACAGTGAGGAGACAGACCCCCAACACAACACACAGTGAATACTACTGCTGTACCTTCAGCACAGTGAGGAGACAGACCCCCGACACAACACACAGTGAATACTACTGCTGTACCTTCAGCACAGTGAGGAGACAGACCCCCAACACAACACACTGTGAATACTACTGCTGTACCTTCAGCACAGTGAGGAGACAGACTCCCGACACAACACACAGTGAGTACTACTGCTGTACCTTCAGCACAGTGAGGAGACAGACCCCCGACACAACACACTTACTACTGCTGTACCTTCAGCACAGTGAGGAGACAGACCCCCAACACAACACACAGTGAATACTACTGCTGTACCTTCAGCACAGTGAGGAGACAGACCCCAACACAACACACTCACTACTGCTGCACCTTCCGCCCAGTGTGATGTCTGCCCAGCGGGGTGGAGGTGTCTCCCTACCTTCTTTGTGACGATGTTCCCATGCTCGTCTGTGAACTGCTCCTCGCTGAACTGCCCTCCTGGAATGTCCTCGACCTCATCTCCCTGTGAAGAGCAAGCAGACGTGTGTGAGAGCTCACAGCCCCGAGACAGGCACTCTGCTCCAGCCTGCACCCAGAGCAGACCCCGGGCACGTGCCCCCTCAACAGCCACGCAATCTCTGCGCTTTTTGAATCATTAAAAAAAGATTTGCACCCTGTTTAGTATCTCCAGAGTGATTCCAGAACCGATATTAATCAGCAGCTTGTTCCCACTGACTCCCGGTCTACTCTGACCCCGAGTAGAGGGAAGGTGACACTGACAGCAGTGGCATTAAACAGCTCTTCCAAGCTGCTGGCTGTGTAGCTAAACTTAGCAGAGTATAAAGAGTTTAACTGGGAGAGAGGAGGCAGAGAGATCCGATTGTCGGGGCGGGTTTAGAGAGAGATCACAGCGCTCCCGCATGCTGTGATCCCTCCCACACACTTTGAAAAATAGAAAAATACATGCCTTAAGCAAGAAGACAGGCTGATCATAAACTAATATTCTTCTGTGACCTTCCAGTAAATGAATGACCTTGTCAAGCCGTACACAGGATCCCATTCACTCACCACATGCACCTGGTCAAGCCTCCTCCCTGATTACTTTATAACCAGAGCACCTCACTTTTCTGACAGTATAACAGATGGTCATTGTATCTACAAAGAGTCTGAACAGCCAACTTACATGATTTAAAACAACGATTTCAGCAGAGTGTAAACCACAAAGAGAAAAAAAACCTCACGCAGTCACAGTTCACTGTTCTGACATCACTGAGAATTCACCGCTCTGACATCACACATTCATTATTCACTGCTCTGACATCATTGTCGTAATTCTCTGCTCTGACATCACACATTCATTATTCACTGCTCTGACATCACACAGCCACAATTCACAATTAAGCCGACATGGTTAATGATCCCTTTCCTTGTCAAGCGCTGTCTTATAAATAAAATAAAACCCAAAGCTAGGGAAATGCTCATTTCAATTCTGCTTACATCTGCACAATTTCCCAGAGTCTCGACTCAAGGGTTTATCATTAAATACTGTTGAATGCTACACTTAAAAAAATAAATAAATATATATATATATATATAATCATTTATACAAAAAAAAAAAACCCAGCAGCAAATGCACAATGGAATTACATGAAAACAATTTTCAATTCTGCTTTCAGCTTTGAGCAAAGTTATGGTTCCAAAAATCACTGTGGGGCATCTGAAACCCCCCAACTAAAAACAAACATCTATCAAAGAGTTGACTGCTGGGGACTGACAACCCACTAGCCAAACCTCACACATCGAATCTTGTCGGCAGTTCATCTGAGCTGCCTGTCTTCATAGCAATGGATTAGCAACCTGCACTGCCATCTTTCTACCTCTGACATCGTTTAGACCAAAGAACCTTCAAGATTTAAAAACCGGATCCAGCGAGCTTGGCCTCGGAACACAGGCCCGCGGTTACCTTGACCACGACCCTGCGGCGCACGACGCGTGTGGTCACGTTCTCCTCGTCATCGCCGCCCTCCTCTCCCTCGCCCAGCTCCTGGTCCAGCTCCTGGTGGATGTGCTTGAGGACGAAGCGGATGGAGCCGGTGACAATGTGCAGCACGTTCTGACAGCTGAGCACAAAGAAGCCCAGCAGAACCAGGCTGATCAGGAGCTCAGTAAGCAGAGTCCACATAGTCCCAGGCAGAGAAGAGAGTGGCGCTGTCTGTCTGTCTCTCCCTCTCTCTGCACCTCTCCCTCTCAGCTACACTGTAACACGACCTCCCTTCCCGACAAGCAATCCCACTTCACAACCCCCCTGTCGCAATCCAGCTCCTGTCCCTGGCAGCCCCTCTCTCTGTCATTCAGGCTAAAATAAAACAGTCCATGTGATCAGCAGCTTCAAATACCCCGGGCTGCTCGCCCCTGCAGTCAGTGATACCAAACCAGAGACTGAAACAACCCATGAATGCCTCCTCTTCTCAGATGTATTTTACATTGCACCACTAGGAAATGCTCCAGTTATTTCCCCAGTGGTTAAAATTAATAGACGTGACAAAAGGGGCAAGTAAAGAAGATTTATTCCCGCTGTGTGAGTATGAGGCAATAACTGGTATTAATAAACTCATATAGTAATGGTTAGCATACTGCCCTGAAGAAACCATTAACAGACCACAGCAATGGCAACACAATGCATTGGGAGCAGATGCTGCACAGTGCAGTGGTTCTGACACGCTAGCACACTGTGTTATTTATTTTTTCCAGGGCTTTCGCTTTTTATGTACTGCATGCAAATATTGCATTGTTTTTTTTTCTTTCACAATACTTGCACACTTTGTCAATTGTGCCTTATTTCCTTTGCTGTCTTCCACACCCAAATCCTTTACATTTCGCCACAATTTGCAATGGCCTTGCGTTCACTAGATACATTTTTGTATGTAATATGAAGCTGCCTGTTTAACATCCTGAAATCCTGACACATGGTAACTTCCCAGCTTCGAATGTATTGAATTATTTTAGTTTTTTAATAAACCTGGTAAGTTCCTAATTATTATTCCAGCATATCATATTTTATATCAAAGAACGACCAAGCACCACTGATTCACGGAAATCACATTTTCTGTTCAGGGCTTCCACACATAGGATAAAAAAGAACAAAACAAAAACAAACCACGTTCACTAGGAATGCTAAAGCTTTGATCAGACAATTTAAAGCAAGAGTCAGCCTACAATGAAAGCTTTCTATTTGTATTGACTTTCACCTGAAATCTGGTTCAAAAACACATTCAGTAGATAATGTGTCAATACTGACTACCCTGCTCTGTGTCCGTATACCTGTATCTGCTAGCCTGCTCTGTGTCCGTATACCTGTATCTGCTAGCCTGCTCTGTGTCCGTATACCTGTATCTGCTAGCCTGCTCTGTGTCCGTATACCTGTATCTGCTAGCCTGCTCTGTGTCCGTATACCTGTATCTGCTACCCTGCTCTGTGTCCGTATACCTGTATCTGCTAGCCTGCTCTGTGTCCGTATACCTGTATCTGCTAGCCTGCTCTGTGTCCGTATACCTGTATCTGCTAGCCTGCTCTGTGTCCGTATACCTGTATCTGCTACCCTGCTCTGTGTCCGTATACCTGTATCTGCTAGCCTGCTCTGTGTCCGTATACCTGTATCTGCTAGCCTGCTCTGTGTCCGTATACCTGTATCTGCTACCCTGCTCTGTGTCCGTATACCTGTATCTGCTAGCCTGCTCTGTGTCCGTATACCTGTATCTGCTACCCTGCTCTGTGTCCGTATACCTGTATCTGCTAGCCTGCTCTGTGTCCGTATACCTGTATCTGCTACCCTGCTCTGTGTCCGTATACCTGTATCTGCTACCCTGCTCTGTGTCCGTATACCTGTATCTGCTACCCTGCTCTGTGTCCGTATACCTGTATCTGCTAGCCTGCTCTGTGTCCGTATACCTGTATCTGCTAGCCAATACGGTCAGAAGTGAGCTGTCTAGGTTCCTGAGTATAGAGTGACAGAACGGGACGGGACAGGGGCCTATATTTGGGAAACCATGTGCTTGTGCCCTTCTTGGGGTGGGCAGGACGAGGCGGGGGAGTCCTGTTATTATTGACACAGCCCCTCGCTTAGACACCGCTCCTGTTCATTTGTAAACGTCCTCCTGAGTTCCCTGGTCTCCGCACACTGATCCACAGCGTCAGCAGAGAACTCTGCTCTGTACACAGCGCACTGCACTAATTACCACGTGGAGAAGTCTTGCTTTAGCTGGAGTTACTCCTGTTTATAAATTTGCATTTCAAACAGACCGTGCAATTTGAATGATCTTCCCTGAACAGAGTTACTATAATTTGCTGTAACTAATGTCTATTCCTTTTTTTGAGCTGCAGCATCATGCTTCGAGCCCTGCACTGGAAAACTCTTTCAGTAGACTGCACTGAAACGATTCAGACAAACACATAAACAGCTTTGAAATGTCGTGTTGTAATAGTGATAATGGCATTGCTGTGGCATGTTCTTTGAACTCCGGTCTCTGGCTTTATTGATTCAGGTGTTCCATTCTTACCGCCACAGCGATGTCGTTATCCCTTCATTGTTAAAGGATGTCAAACTGGGAGATGGTGCATCGTTACCAGCCTGGCTCACCTGCCCTGCTCCGAACCAGCTCCTCTGCTGGACGCCCAGCCCCTTGTCTGAGGGCTGTGTGGACAGGATGTGACCTCGCAGGATCTCTGAGTGGCCCATGTCCCGGACTGGCTGCTGCAGGGACTCCTGGGAGACGTGTGATTGGCTGGGGTCTGCGGCATGCACCGGTGACATCATCGACTCGGCCACGCGCTGCTGCCGCTGCTGAACCCAGCTCTGTGAGAACTCAGGGGGGGGCTGCCACGAGGACAGGGGCTGCTCCTGCAGGTAAGAGAGGAACGAGCCCCCAGCAGGGGACTCCCGAGGCCTGGAGCGGTGGGGGAGAGGGATAGGGTGAAGATGGGAGACATCCGAGGGTGATAGAGAAAGGGGGAGCCGAGGGAGAAAAAAGTATCACTGTGCTTCAAATGGATTTGTGTTATTGAAAAACAGCAATCAATACTTTTCACATTCGGTTCCAGGAACAGCAGGTTTTATAAACTCTGGAAACTGATTGTACTGCAGAGCACACAGGCGCTGTTGGTTAATCAAAGAACGGCTTTCCCTACACTGTACTGTACTGCACTAAACACGGACTGTAGTGCTGTTCTGTACTGTGCTGTATTACTATACTAACACCAAGCTCTTGCACTGAGCCCCTCCTTACTGCAGCTCCACGGGACCCCCTGTCACACGGACTCACCTCTCCGCTCCGTTCCTCTCGGCCACCCTGTTGAGTCCGGGAGAGTCGCTGAGCCGCACGTAGACCCGCTGCTGTCCTGAAACGAGAGAAAGCCCGTCCTTGGTACTCTGTCCTGCTGCGGCTGCAGCCTGCGGCTCCTGCTCCTGCGCCGCCCTCCTACCCTTTGACCTCTGACCCCGGTCCAGCCCATTGAAAGCCCCGTCCGAATCATCCACCGCCTCGTCCTCCACCAGGTCCAGCGAGCCCCCTCCCGCTCCAGCCTGCCCTGCGTCCGAGTCCTCGGCGTTGCTGCACTCCAGGGATGAGTCCTCCACAGGGACCAGCGAGGGGCTGTGCCCCCGGGGCCACACCTGGACCTCGGACATCTCCATCAGCGTGTCCTCCTCCGTGGTGGCGATGGGGGCACACTCCATGCTGGACACCTCCTGCCAGTAGGTGTCAGTGCTCAGCGGCGACGGCAGGATGTATTGCATGGAGGCAGGGGACAGGAGCTCCTCCTGAACCAGGGAGTAACCTACACGGGGAGCAGAGAGAGCGGCATGCTGACACCGGCTCTGCCAGTGTTCCCAGAGCTCCCAGTGCGGCCTGATCCGCAGACTCAGGGAGCCTCTGAGAGCACTGCCACAGGGGGGAGGTGGGGGCACAAGCAAAACCAGGCAGTAACGACACAACAAGGCACGACAAGGTAAGCATTGAGCTGGGGGGGGAGCCTCCGTGAAGGACCTGCAGAAAAAACACAGCCTGCGTTACTGGGGATAGACTCCCTGCTGCCCCAAGGCACACGCGCAATGCATCCTTTAAAATTACACTGGGGCACCGAGGAAGTGGATAAAATACTCATTTCAAGAATGTTGGGGGGGGGGGGGGGTCTATTTTAATGATCTAATCTAAATACCACCACCACCAAATTCTGTCTTAATCATGCTGGTAGTTTTCACTTAATAACATTTCACCGTACAATAGAAAAATTGAAAAATTCAGGTTTGTACATTGTAGGCAGTGGCTGTATTGAGATCCAGCATTGTTAAGGTCATTAAATAAACCCCCCTGATGAGTACAGATAGCAGAATTTGAGTTTGGTTCGGTTGTGATCTTGACAATTGGATTTGGTCCTGTTTTGGATGGATTTCCATGTCCTCAGTGCGCTGCTCCCCAGCCCTTTGCCTGACCCATGAGCGGCCCCTTTCATGCACCCTGATTTCCGCAGTACAGCTCTTATTAAATGATGATATAGCGGCTGGGAATACCTTTTCACAATCCCCTGTAAACTTTCAACACTGTCCCCTGACTGCGACACGCTGCTCTCATAGGAGCTGCTGTCTCTCCAGTTCGAGTTGCCTGGCCTTTAATAACTCCATAGAAAGATAACTAGAAAACAAGACTAGTTTTGCTGTACTTCATGCTGTTTGCAAAGCTTAAAAAATAATCCCAGTACACTGCATGTCTCTGTATCTTTACGCTCTTTAAATAAGTAGCCGAGACACATCCCTCGCCAAGTCATTCAAAGGCTATGCAGAGAGTGGCACTGCAATTGATCTGTACTCAGAGGCACTGTCAGCACAAGGGCAGCTACAATGGGATCCACTGATAGAATGGTACCACACTGGTATCATATATCGACATAGCAATGATATAACTATGCTATGAACACGCAATCCACACTGCTGGTAATCTACTGCAGTCCCATAGTACCCTATCAGCACCAGTATATATCTGACCACTGTGCAATATCTGCTCCCAATCCATTGTGTTGCCATGGCTGGTAATGCTGCTGTGGTTTCTTTAGGGACTGGGATTGTAATGGGATCCCAAAGTAAGAGACCTGTTCTTCCCTGCTGGTTTCTGTCTCAGACGCAGGGGAGGGAGGGAGGAGGGGGGTGTTGGCTGCTGGCAGTAACCTGAGCCGATATCTCATCTGTCTGCCTGGGCTGCAGTGCTGAGTGGGCAGGGGGTGTCAGTGACCAGGATTAACTGGAGAGGACACGTCGCCAAGGTCCCCGCGGGTGATGAGCTCTCTAAAAGCGTCCCCAGAGCAGGACAGGGGCTCAGGTTTCTCTATTCAGAGGGTGAGAAGATGTTCTCCCTGTAGGGAAGCATCTCTCACTCGTGTGAATCAGACAGAGACCGCGCTGCAGTTCCAGCACAGGCAGACTATAACGGACGCTGGCAATTAGTGGCGCTGGAGTCATCTGATCAAGTTCCATATTGGGCGCCACTGGGTCGGGCTGGTATTGAAGGAAATGTTCATCTATCTGATGGCAGACAGTCTACATGGTGACCCTGGAGCTAGAACTGCGGCAAACTGGTGGCGCCACCTAGAGGATGCCACAACTTCCCAGGGGGCAGTTACTGTATCCTGCAACTGTTCGTTTAATGTGATCAGTGCATGACAATTGCCTACTTAGAATATAAATGCACCACTATAGAGACAGCTAGAACTAAATTAGGAGGTTTGTTTTTTTATCTGTTTGGTTAAAGTCTGCAATCCTTAATAACCTGCAAGTAACCTGTCCACCACAAAATACTGCAAGGCCTTCATAGTTCTCTACTGGCTCAGAAATCATCTCACTGGTGTCATGAGAAGATGTTAATAATGAGAGAGAGAGAGAGCACCTTCACTCGATTTCCACTGTGTGGCTTCCCCCAAACACAGCAACAGAAAACAAACTCAAACAAATCATCAACAACTAAATAAATTAATACAAATGAAACTCCCCCTGTTGCTGGCTAGAAGGGTTTGGCGTGAGCTGTCCACCAGGGGGAGCCCCACTGCATTTGGGGTCTATTACACAATAAAGCCTGCCTGAACCACCCCTCAACAAAAGTATTCAAATGGTAGCCCCCAGTTTTTTTTTTTTGCAAGTTAGGGACATAAACGCTGCACTGGTCGAATTTAAGAGCAATGCAATAGTATCACCCATTGAAAAAACACACAATGCACAGTGCTGGTAATCCACTGCAGTCCCATAGTACCCTAGCAGTACCAGATGTGCAGTGTGCTAGCGTATTAGGACCGCTCTACTGTTTGTTAACATGGGTCTCTACAGGGCTGACAGTATAATGGAACTTTTCTGTATGGGATAATTCAGAACTTTCGTACAATAAGATGCTACTCCTCTATCTCAAATGGATGGTATACTCCAGTGCACCTCTTTTTATGGACGGCTCGCGCTAACCTTTGGAATATCGGGGGTGGGGACTTGGGAACCCACTTTGTCACTCAATGGAAGATCTTGAAAGTACATGGCAGATCAGAAGAAGATGATACAGGCAGACAGGCAGGCAGGCAGGCCATGCACAGACACAACGTTAGTACTGGACTGAAATCCACCACGAGACAGAGAGCTCTTTCCTCCCCGAGGGGCGGGTACAGAGCGGGGCAGTCAGTCAGGAGCATGCACTGATCCCAGAGGAGGAGCAGGAGGAGGAAGAGGCGGCCACAGGAGAGATCATTGAGAAAGGATGACAGGGCCAGTCAACATGAGGTCAGAGGAGAGAGGTGACAGGAATAGAGGGCGGGGCAGGGGGCGGGCCCGCCGCGCAGCCGCGAGATGACGTGTTCGGGGAAAAAAACACACAGAAAAGGGGAGAGAGAGAGAGAGAGAGAGAGAGACAGGAACACGAAATAGTTGGAGCTGGAGCAGTAGAGTCCCACCATCAGATGAAACAGCACCCCGCGGGGTTCTTCTCTACACAGCTGGGGCCGGCACTGCAGCTTGCATACATTTCCCGAAGCGCATTTCAATTCAATCACACACAGCTAGCAAGAGGAAGGCAGCATTCTCTTTCAGATTCCGTTTCCCACGAACGCAGTTTAGTAGCAGGGTGACGGCATGCAAGGGTTAATTCTAATGTCTCGACTTATAACCCACGAATTATTTTCCTCTGCTTTTATTTCTCTCCTGATAACATGACCACCAGTAAACACAAGTCCTACGCTGCCCTGTATCTGGGTCCTCCTCTATCTCACTGCTGTGATACTGCACTGTTTCTGATCACATGGTATACCGTGGCTTGTCACTCTGATTGGGTGTCTGTATGAAGTCATCAACGGGAACATTTCCCTTTCATTGGGTTTTCTTTGGAAGGTTAGTTCCAGTTCTATAGAATTAACAGAGAGTTCTGTAGAAGGCATTCAGCGCTAAAGGGTTCTAAAACGGAACTAGCGATTCCAATCATGTACTAACTGGAACCAAAACTACAACGTACGTTCTAGTGAAAGCAAATACTCGATGAATAAATAAATAAATGAATATACACAGCAGGTTAAGGCTGCAGGGTCCCACAATCCTCTGTGTCTGAATCCAACATTCTGCAGGCCTCGTTGGTATTCTAGTTAGTTTGTATTGTAGCTTCGTTCCCCTAGTCACTCAGCAGTAGGAGGTTATGACGTTCTCAAGCTCTGTTTCAGCTCAGGCAGCAAAGCGTGGGCTGGCAAGGGGGGAGCCCTTGTGCAATGTGTTTAAAAACGCATATTGGATATTTTAATATCCCCAAACCCGCAGGGAGCCGGCTATCACAGCACTGCCTCGCGGGGCAGGGAGGAGGAGGAGGAGAAGGAGGGGGGGTGTGCTGAGGGAATCGGGGGCTCTGGGGGGTCCAGGCTCCTTACCGTTCATTATGGAGGGGGACAGCAGGTAGTCTCGCTCAGTGTAGCGGCGGCTGTCTTTCAGCCCGCGAGGCTGCGGTCCAGAGCCCTCCAGCATGTTAACAATGTCTGTGCGGTCAACGCTCTTCAGGGCGGTGTATAAACTCTCCACTGGGCAGGGAGGGAGAAAGAGGGCAGGTCAGTCACGCGCGCGCTCACACACAAGCACGCACACACACATTTTTTTCTCGCTGCATACTTTTGCTACACATCTTTCCATTCAGGGATCCCTGTTCACTGTTACTGAAGAACTCCTGATGGAGTCACTCCACTTTCTGCTCCTGACAGGCATTATTAAAAGGGGTTGAGTGTTCTTGCATTGTTCTTTCCCATGCCTGTACCCACCCCTGCGCTTGCCCCTGCTCTGCACTGTGCCCCCCACCCTGTGCCCTGCAGTGCTTTGCCCGTCTCGGAGACTCACTCTTGGCTCTCTTGCCCTCGCGTGTTGCCCACAGATTCAGCAGGGCGGAGCTCTGCTCCAGCAGGGAGTTGGGGTTCTCCACTCGGATCCTGTTGATGTCATCCACGCTGAACTCCAGCTCCCGAGCCAGCTCTGCAGAGACACACAGACACGCAGACAGACAGACAAACAGACACGCACACCCAGAGACATGCAGACACGCAGACAGACAGACACGCATGCACAGAGACACGCAGACACGCAGACAGACAGACAGACAGACGCGCAGACAGACAGACACGCAGACAGACAGACAGACACGCAGACAGACAGACAGACACGCAGACACACAGACAGACAGACACGCAGACACGCAGACAGGTAGTCAGTTGGGGGTTGGGGAAAGGCTCCCATGTAATTTAACCCTATATGTGTCGAAAACGTGGTCTAATTGCAGACTATTAGAGAAACCTGACCTACAACGCAGGAAGTGATTACTTTAAAGAAAAAAAAGAAAAATAAAGCAAAGAATCAAGAGCTCTCCAGCATAATGAGAGAGAGAGAGAGAGAGAGAGAGAGAGAGAGAGAGAGAGAGAGAGAGGAGACCCTGCTGATAGGGCTGGTACAGAGTTCAGATCGAGGGTTTGAAATTCTCAGTTAAAACTCTTCAAGAGTTTATACCTGCTAGTCATTTGTGCGACTCTAGAAGCCTCACCTGCCCAGCTGAGTCCCAGCTGCTCCGATATGAGAGCCATTTTCAACTCTGTCCGCTCCATCGCAGTCTTTGAGGCTGCAGGAGAGAGGGACAAGAGGCAGGGAGAGGGAGAGAGGGAGACACGGGGAAAGGCAGGGGGTGAGGTAGGGAGGGAGAGAGAGATGGAGAGGGGGAGGAGGAGATATTGGACAGTTCTAAGCAAATTACCATGAAAGTGTTCTGGCCATTAACACATAATTAATCACTCTGCTAGTTACCAAATATTTACTGTCTAAGATATGGCCTGTAACAGTTAATATGAAATCACTCTTTCACAGGTCTTCATAGCTCTGCGTCTGAGTGTCTGGTGTCCAGTGCTAATGGAAGTGTCTGTAGCAGGTGTCCAGTGCTAATGGAAGTGTCTGTAGCAGGTGTCCAGTGCTAATGGAAGTGTCTGTAGCAGGTGTCCAGTGCTAATGGAAGTGTCTGTAGCAGGTGTCCAGTGCTAATGGAAGTGTCTGTAGCAGGTGTCCAGTGCTAATGGAAGTGTCTGTAGCAGGTGTCCAGTGCTAATGGAAGTGTCTGTAGCAGGTGTCCAGTGCTAATGGAAGTGTCTGTGGCAGGTGTCCAGTGCTAATGGAAGTGTCTGTGGCAGGTGTCCAGTGCTAATGGAAGTGTCTGTAGCAGGTGTCCAGTGCTAATGGAAGTGTCTGTAGCAGGTGTCCAGTGCTAATGGAAGTGTCTGTAGCAGGTGTCCAGTGCTAATGGAAGTGTCTGTAGCAGGTGTCCAGTGCTAATGGAAGTGTCTGTAGCAGGTGTCCAGTGCTAATGGAAGTGTCTGTAGCAGGTGTCCAGTGCTAATGGAAGTGTCTGTGGCAGGTGTCCAGTGCTAATGGAAGTGTCTGTGGCAGGTGTCCAGTGCTAATGGAAGTGTCTGTGGCAGGTGTCCAGTGCTAATGGAAGTGTCTGTGGCAGGTGTCCAGTGCTAATGGAAGTGTCTGTGGCAGGTGTCCAGTGCTAATGGAAGTGTCTGTGGCAGGTGTCCAGTGCTAATGGAAGTGTCTGTAGCAGGTGTCCAGTGCTAATGGAAGTGTCTGTGGCAGGTGTCCAGTGCTAATGGAAGTGTCTGTAGCAGGTGTCCAGTGCTAACAGTAGAAGACGTTCTTACCCATGGTGGGCTCGCTCAGGGCGCTGTACCGCTCTCTCAGAGCCAGCGGTGTAAGAGTGCGTCTCCTGTCCTCACTTGCCGCCACCTGAGACACACACACACACAGAGAGGCTGGTCAGGCTGTGAAACGCTCCGCATGTCTTTACAGTCCCAGCCCCTCACTGAAAGGGCTCAGTGCAGGCTGGGGCAGTACCTTGCTGCAGGGAGGCATGCTGATATTGAGGTTGCAGAGCACGTGCTGGCTGTCCTCGTACTTGGTGGGCTTGCGCAGGAAGGAGAGGAATCCCGAGGGGTCCTTGCTGCTGTCCCGCACCTGAGGGGACAGGGGGACACAATCAGCACTGGCACTGTACCAGTAACTCATCCGTTTAGACTGGGTTACTATGGCGATTCTTTATATGCAGAATGAATGGGATTTATAATAATAATCGGATCACCTTGACGGACACGGGGAGCCGGTTATCCCGGAACGCCTGGAAGCTGAAGCTGCGGAGCTGCTGAGTGGCTTTCCGAACCGGGATCAGATTCCCGGTGCACTCCAAGTGGAGCGGCATTCCCTCCAGCACCTGCAGGGGGCGAGAGAGAGAGAGACTCAGTGACGTGTGTCCTCAATGTCCCGTCTCTGTCTCTCTATTTGTCTGTCTCTTACCTTGGGGCCCCTTCCCTCTTTCCTCCCCTTTGCTCTCTCTTTCCTCTGAAGTTCTCATGTTGTTCCAGTCTTATCATTGATCTTTCCTCTCTTCCCTCAGTTCTCCATCTCCTCCCCTCTCTCCCGTCGGCTGCGTGCCACCTCCCTGAAGTTCTTGTGCCACCTCTCCTCTCCTCTCTCCCTCCCCTCTCCCTCTCTCTCTCTCTCCCCTCTCCTCCCCTCTCCCCTCTCCCCTCTCCCCTCACTGCTATGTCCCGGCTGCGTGCCACCTCCCTGAAGTTCTTGTGCTGCTCCGAGGGTGTTTGGTCCCGTTCTCCTCCTCTACTATTTTGTCACTTCTTAAGGACCCTCTCAAGAGAGTCTCGACTCTCCCCAGACTCTACCTCTCCGGTGGAAGGGATTCAAGAACACGACGATGATCCCCCTCTCTTCCGCTTTCCCTCCTCCCCTCTAGTCCTCAACTGAGTTCAAAGGTCGGCACTGAGTTCGTGATGCCTGGCTGCCCCTCCTCCTCTCCCTCTCCCCTCTCCCTCTCCCCTCTCCCCTCACCTCTATGTCCCGGCTGCGTGCCACCTCACTGAAGTTCTCGTGCTGCTCCAGTCTCCCCTCTCCTCTCTCTCCCCCCTCTCCCCTCTCCCCTCCCCTCTCTCTCCTCTCCCCTCTCTCCCCTCTCCCCTCCTCTCTCCCTCCCTCTCTCTCTCCCTCTCCCCCTCTCCCCTCCCCTCACCTCTATGTCCCGGCTGCGTGCCACATCACTGAAGTTCTCGTGCTGCTCCAGTCTCCCTTCTCCCCTCTCCTCTCTCCCCTCTCCCCTCTCCCCTCTCCCCTCACCTCTATGTCCCGGCTGCGTGCCACCTCACTGAAGTTCTCGTGCTGCTCCAGAGTCTTGTCCACCTTGTCGTCAGTCATGCAGTAGCAGCGCAGTCGACCCTCGCGCGCCTCATTCATTTTGGCGAACACCACAAACTTGGCCATGTAGGGCACGGCTGACAGCTCCCTGTAGAGCAGGTTGGCGAAGCTCACCGCCTCGGCCGTGCGGGGACAGTCCGCCAGCCAGAACCTGAGAGGGGGAGAGGAGCAGCGGGACAGGGCTCAGCACTCAAGGGAATGGGACGGTGATTTATCCCCCGATAGCTCTGTGTGCCCCGGAGCTCAGCCCAGCGATATGGGACTATAATAAGAGATATATTTCAGTAAGTTACTTCTCACAGGTCCTATATTCCACAGTCCGGGTGAGTAGCTGTGAGTTAACAATGGTCTGGCAATGTGGTTAACAGACTCTGTTTAAATCCTAAACAGCTCTGAGTGACCAGGGCCCTGTAACTGACAGCGTGGCAGGCTTGCAGATCCTCACCGTGCCGACACGTTGGTGGTGAAACTGGCACAGTCCTTGGCGTACATCAGCTTGGTGGTTCCTGTGATATCCTCCCATTGAGCCAGGGCAGTGCCACCTGCAACAGACAGGCTCAGATCAGAGATGGAAAGACGACCCCATTCCAGGTTTTAATAGCACCCTGATTCGCCCCAGTGGTATGACAGGTATGGTAAAGCATATATAAAAACATCCATGGGAAAAGCACAGAGGGTTCAAAATGACTGCGCACATTTCCTGTGGTAAACTTTAATAAGGGTGGGCCAAATGTTTTGCATCACCCTGCAGAGGCGTGGTTGGAAAGTGCTGAATAACGCCGTGTTGACATATTGAATTACACACCAGCGCTTTGTAGTTTTCCAGATACTCAATGTCCTACCGGGACTGGTAATGTGGGTGAGGGGTGTGGTAACTCTGGGCAGTTGGGGTTGACCACATAGATAGTGGCGGGCACGTAAAACGGTAGTGAGGGGGTATGGGTGCGGGGTGAACGACCATCTGAAAATCTGAATTAGGGTGCTTTGTGTACAGGGGGTTTTGTAGATTTACCACACCCCCCCCGGACCCACAGGCCGAGGGGCGCACCTGGGGTGCGGGGCCCCGTACCTCACGCCCCCAGACCCACACCCCCGCAGCGCCCCAGACCCCACGCCCCACGTCCCGCCCCCACACCACAGTTTACCCCACACCTCCCACGCCCCAGACTCCAAGCCCACCCCCCAAGGTGAGGGGTGTGGCGGTTAGTACTGGGGGCGTGGAGTGCTGCCCCACAGGGTGCCCCCAGACCCCGGCACCTCACGCCCCCCGGGTTGGCCCACGCCCCCACGCCCAGGTGCCCGCCACCCCCAAGACCCCCAGACCCCCGCACCACGCCCCCAGAGCCCACGCCCACACCCCAAGCAGACCCCCAGACCCACGCACCTCCCGCACCAGGAGCCACGCCCCACACCCCAAGACCCCAAGACCCCCGGGGGTCACGCCCCCAGAGCGCCACACCCCAGTGGAGTGCCCAGCCCGGGTGTCACGGACCCCAGAGCCCACACACCCCAAGACCCCAGACCCCCGCACCCACGCCCCCAGAGCCCACAAGGCCAGCCAGGTGACCCCCGCACCTCACCAGGGGGACGCGGGGTGTGGACACCCCAACCCCCCAGCGTGGACGCCCCACCGTCCCCACCCCCACAGTCCCCCACAACTGGGGGCACCTCACGCCCAGGAGGGTCACGCCCACACCCCAAGACCCCCAGACCCCCGCACCTCCACGGGGAGAGGAGCCCACGGCGTCACACACCCCACCCCAGAACCCCGCACCTCACGCACCAGAGCCCCGGCCCCACACCCCAAGACCCCGAGACCCCCGCACCTTACGCCCCCAGAGCCCCCACGCCCCACACCCCCAAGACCCCCACTGGGGGCGCGGGGGTCTCACCGATGACGCTGCAGAGCAGGCGCAGGCTGGTGGTGTCCCCCTCCCCTGCGTCCCGCGGGTTCTCTCTCCAGGAGGGGGGCAGCGGGATGCGAAGGCCGATGGGCCGGTGGAACTTCCTCCTGCGCGGCTCCACCGTCACCACCGGGCTGAACGTGGCCTGGTTACCCAGGAGGGTCGTCACCAGCTCGTCCGGGACCGGCTGGGCCTGCAGCGGGAGAGAGGGAGGGGCAGGGGGAGAGACGGGAGAGAGCGAGGGGCAGGGTGAGAGACAGGAGAGAGCAAGGGGCAGGGTGAGAGATGGGAGAGAGCGAGGGGCAGGGTGAGAGATGGGAGAGAGCGAGGGGCAGGGGGAGAGATGGGAGAGAGCGAGGGGCAGGGGGAGAGATGGGAGAGAGAGGGGGGCAGGGTGAGAGATGGGAGAGAGCGAGGGGCAGGGGGAGAGACGGGAGAGAGAGGGGGGCAGGGTGAGAGATGAGAGAGCGAGGGGCAGGGGGAGAGATGGGAGAGAGAGGGGGGCAGGGTGAGAGATGGGAGAGAGCGAGGGGCAGGGGGAGAGACGGGAGAGAGGGAGGGGCAGGCTGAGAGATGGAAGAGAGCGAGGGGCAGTGAAGGGCTCTCAGCGTTACCTGCAGGCCGAGCCGCACTCTCTTGGTCACAGCTGTCTCTGGGAAGGTGGCCTGGACCAATGGGATCAGCCTGTTGCAGAGCACGCCCCCCTCCGGTCCAATCATATCGCACTCCTGCTGGATGCGGGACACCACAGCGAAGTACAGCGGGAAGTCCGTGGAAATTATCCTGCGGACTCTCTTCTTATCCAGCTCCAGCTGACTCTCCAGGTCTGGAAAACAGCAACATGCAGAGCTGAGAGACAGGTGAGTGCTTGGTCTCAGTGCAGTGTCTCAGTGTCTCAGTGTTCAGTGTCTCAGTGTCTCAGTGTCTCAGTGTCTCAGTGCTCAGTGTCGAGTGTTTGGGTCAGCGCTCACCCTCGTCCATGCCGTTTAGGATGGTCTCCAGCAGGTCCTCTCCATATTTGTTGCGATGCTCCTTCCAGGTGGAGCCGTTCTCACTGCGCAGGACCACCAGCTCTCGATCCCCCTGGCCCAGAGAGGCAAAGTGAGGGATCTCCACAATCACAGGCCTGCAACAGCAGCAGACATCATAGTCAAAACATAGCACAGTGGCACAGAGGCACAGCAATACAGCACAGAGGCACAGCACAGACACACACACAGAGACACAGCAATACAGCACAGAGGCACAGCACAGACACACACACAGAGACACAGCAATACAGCACAGAGACACAGCACAGACACACAGACACAGCACAGAGACACAGCACATACAGCACAGAGGCACAGCACAGACACACACACAGAGACACAGCACAGCACAGCGAGACAGCACAGACACACACACAGAGACACAGCAATATAGCACAGAGGCACAGCACAGACACACACACAGAGACACAGCAATACAGCACAGCAGACAGCACAGAGACACAGCACAGCACAGCGAGACAGCACAGAGGTTGTGCACGGCCCTCACTACACACTCACCCCAGGAAGTGTGCTCCAGCCGGCCCCAGGGATATGATGCGACTGGCCAGCCCCTCCCCCTCCACCAGGGAGGGCGGGGTGGGGAGTTTCTGCGGTTTGATGAGGCGGCAGGTGATGCGGGTGGGGGCTGCACAGGTCCGGGGCGGGATGATCACTCGCAGACCGTTGTGCCGACTGCCGCGCATCGACCCTCCACGAGCGTCCACCATGAAACTGACCAGGAAGCTGCCAGGGAAACAGGGAAGCAGCACACACCGCGACTGAGCAAGCAATGTGAGCGATCCCGTCGGGGCGACGAATCGCCTTTAACGAAAACAAGCATCTGCACCCCGGGACTCTCGCTCAAATGCAAAGCACATTTACACAAAGGATTAAAGGGATCCACTGTCTGTGAAGTAGCCCTTTAATTCACTTGAAGTATTCAACCAATCAAATTGGTGTTCTGCTTAATTCGGTGTAAATAACTGCCACCCCCCCGCCCTGCAGCGCGGTGCTCTCACCCAGTGTGTATGGGACTGGCCACGGGGCTCACGTTGTCCGAGGTCTCTGTGGCTGGGCTGCTGGGGATCAGCGAGTCCTCATCGTATTCCTTGGGCAGGGGGTGCATTGGGATTTGCTGTTGAAAACAAGCAGAGAGGGGAACCTCACACAGGGACAAGCCAGTGTCTGCAGATCCCAGTCAAGCTAATAAACAGCAGCCATGCTTCACAAGGGAAAGTCTTTGGAAACGACGGAGATCTGGGATCTTTCTACCTGGCTCGTATTGCTGACGCTTCGTTTCCCCGATATGAAAGACACACAGGACATGGTAAACTATTTTATTTATTTATTTACTGGTTTTCTCCCAGTTTGAAATGTCAAATTGTATTTTTTAGGCTCAGCTCACAGCCACCACCCCAGCTCTGTCTCGGGAGCGGCGAAGGTGAGCGCACGCTGTCCTCCAGAATGTGTGCCGTCAGCTGACCACTTTCACTCTGCAGGCCCGCCATGCAGCCAACACAGAGCTGCGCTGTCCCCCGACTCTGGCCTGCAGGCGCCCGGCCAGTCTATATGGGTCGCTGGTGCGTGGTGAGCCGAGGACACCCTGGCTGACTTAATCCCTCCCTCCCGGGGCGATGCTCAGCCAATTGTGCACCGCCCCCTGGGAGCTCCCGTCCATGATTGGCTGTGGAAGAGCCTGGACTGGAACCGCCGATGCGCCGCTCGGGAGCACCCCCCCCCCCCAAGTCCGTTCCTCCAATGAGAACTACAGCCACGACCCTTTCCCCTCCTGCATGAGAGCAGTCACATGATGAATGCAGAGACACTGACAACATGTGAGTGACAGGAAAAGCAGCAATGGGCAGAGTGTGGAGGCTTCTGGGAGTTGTAGTCCTCACTCTCTGGTGCTGCTTCTCAGGGATCCTGCTTTTCGTTTGACTCACGTGTTTTCAATGTCTCTGCGCTCATCACAGGACCTCTCTCGGGAGGGCTAAAAAAAAACGAAAAAAACATTTAAAACATGCAATTCATCTTTAACATTACAGAAATGAGGGACCTACTGAGCGATGGTAATAATCTTAGAGAGAGAGAGAGAGAGAGAGAGGGAGAGAGGGAGATGCTTTCTGTTCTGGGCAGACGGAGACCCTTTCCAGTCAGGACTCCACAGCTCCAGCCAAACGTTTAGCATCCCCCTACAGAACGAACCCATTCGCGTCATACAGTGAAACCTGCTGAATAACGTCATATTGAACCACACACCGCTTTGGAGTGTTCCCAAGCACTTGAAAAAATATCAAAAACACACTTGATTTCATGATGTTAAATAAAAGATCTAAATTATATTCATGTAGTTTGTTTTTTTTAAATGATGATCTCAAGCCTGACATTCTTGGTGATGCAGAACTTTTGGCCAGAGCAGTACAAGATGATTCTCTATCCTGTGCTGTGAATCAACAGACAGGATCATGCCATGCACTTTCTAATGTATTAGTTACATTTACACAAAAGCATCGCAAAGCAGAAAAAAAAAAAGAACAAACCACAATACATTTATTAATAATAATAATAATAATAATAATAATAATAATAATAATAATAATAATAATAATCTTACATTAGTATAGAGTGCAGTGTCAAATACCTGCTCCATATGAACTATATCCTGTTCTTTCAGAATGACCGTTTCTGGAGAGACGCAGGGGATTCTGGGAAGGACTGGGGAATATGGCCTGTGAAAGTAACGACAATGCCCTTAGCACGCTGCTGAACGCTGGAATGAGATGCCCGAGTCACTGGCCATGCAACAAACAGACAAACAAGGACAGCAAAGCAATCTGTTTAGTATGGACTAGATCTCTTTCGTGATTCTGAGCAATGTTAAACACACCCTTCTATAAGCTTACCGCGGAGATGTTGTCGTTCACAGTGCATGTACCACAGCTTGCCCTGTTTTTATCTCTGGGCTTTTCTGTTGGTTATTTTATGCCTCTGTTTTCACGATGGTAAACTTTTCTAAAGGGTCAACAGCAAGAGGGATTTTAATGAATGATAAACTGTTAGTAAAATACCCGTCGCCCGAGGGCCGCGGGACTTTTCAAAGAGATCAGACTCTGCAGTGAACCTGTGAGCGCTGTGTCAGACCTCCTTCTGAAGGTATGAGTGTGACGCTATACTCAAGGAGCCCCCCCCGTGATCCTTACGCTGTGACCAGCCCGCTCTCCAGAGTCTTCTTGGGGGACAGGAAGTCATCATCCTGGTCCTTGAGGTCGTCCAGCTGCATGTATTTAGCTCCATCTCCTCCCAGCAGCTCCTCTCCTGCAGAGCACAGAGCCGTCAGACAGACAGACAGAGACACGCAGGCCTGGCCGAGACAAAATTAAACCCAGGCTTTTCGTTATCCTGAAACACTTCATGACATCACCGTGTTGGTAGACTCGCCGACAGAGAGACAAACAAACAGGACAGACAGGCAGACAGGCAGATGGACGTGATACTAGTAAGCATGAATATGCAGGTTTAGTAAAATGTATGAATACAATATTATTCCTAAATACCTTTGAGGGACTGAGCGACAGAAACTTCATTAAGAGAAACGCTCTCAGATTAGCACGCTCTTTTAAAAAGCCGAGGCTAATGTATTTCTGCGTGTTTGAATGGGTTACACAGTATATAGGAGGGGGGGGCAGTATACTTGCGCTATACATCCCTAACTCATATAGCTCAGGTCGCTCTCTATACAAAGTGAGTTTAGGAATTTAGAAAGGAGTTCTCTTTGCTGTGTCCGTCTACAGCAACGTTGCAACCACTGTCACTACCAGCAGAGGGCAGAAGCAGCATGTCAAATCACAGCCGGGAAATCCTGTTCTTTATTTTAAAACGTTAGCTGTTCCCAGTGTGCCACGCTTCATTTTCCAGCTCGTTTATCCTGCAGCTCGACAGCCCTTTTATTAATTACAAGAAAAGGTTTTTGTTTTTTTTCTTTTCTGTTGCTTCATCTGGTGGTGGATCCTAATGACAACTTAACTGACACTGAACTGCCCAAATCGGTCTGTTATTGAAACCGCATTGTTAATTCAAAGTTTCTAAACGGGTAACGAGACTGACTGCTTTTAAAAAGCAAGGATCCTGCACTAAAGTCAGCCATGTGCTTTTTAAATTTTACTCTACAAACTCAACACCTGCTGTTTGAAAGCTTTCCGTAGAGAACAGCCACTCACACACTTGCTCACTTGTTCACACACTCGCTCACTCACTCACACACTCACTCACTCACTCACTCCCTCACTCCCACGCTGAGCTGCGATCCGCATGAGAAGTGTGGGTTACA
Source organism: Polyodon spathula (assembly GCF_017654505.1). Taxonomy (NCBI): domain Eukaryota; kingdom Metazoa; phylum Chordata; class Actinopteri; order Acipenseriformes; family Polyodontidae; genus Polyodon; species Polyodon spathula. The sequence goes on from NC_054562.1 coordinate 8,225,103, forward strand.
GAACATGCACATGGATCAGGAACTCTGAGCGAGGAAACAGCTTGAAATGAAGTCACTAAAACCTACTGAAACAATGCAGAAAGGGCTTTTCATACCTAGAGTTAGCTGTGCAATCCCTAAAAAGAGCAAGAAAACCAGGGTTTAGTTTTCACCACAGGCGGAGATAGAAACAGACAGCAGATTATTACTGACAGCTGCCCAGCTCCTCCAGGTGAGAAACCTCCAGCAGCAGTGTGTGTGGATGGCTGGGTATTCACCGCTATCTAAACCTGGACACAACACTGAGGCAATCCTGCACGCTCTTACAGCTCTGGCATCACCACCCTACAGAAAGAACCTGTTTTGCTTCATAAAGTCGAACGAAAGCTGCTGAATGACGTGACGTTAACATATTGAATTGCACACAGCCGCTTTGTAGTTTACCATATACTCGAAGAAAAAATCTGAAAGATGTGAAATCTAAAATGAAATACTAGACTTTTAGCAGTTTCTCTGACTGCACGATTAAATAGAAGATCTAAATAATATATATATATATATATATATATATATATATATATATATATATATATATATATATATATATATATATATATATTTTTTTTTTCAATCCTAGAATTCTAGGTGATGCAAAACGTTTGTCCGGAGCTGTGGAAGCGAAGACAACGTGAGGGCCCTCACACAATACTAGCATTGCCGTCTACAGTCAAACAGGCAAAGCCGTGCAACAGCACCATCCTGCAGCTCACACTGTATACAGAAAGGCTCACACAGGAGGCAGGAGGACCCTGCTGTGCTGTCAGTGGGACCCTTTGTGACGTCCACATTCTCCAAACTGTACAGTCTTGTTTTACTGCAGAAGAAGCAGATCTGCTATCCCAATGCAAATATTATGAAGAGTTTCAAATATTAAGATAGGGGGAATATATCACCCACACACACATATATATATTCTGAATGAATAATTTGTTAAATTTGTTAAAACTAATTGAAATCTAGAGCAGCACCCCCCCCCCCCACCCCCACCCCCACCCCCACCCCCACACTCTCACCTTCATCCTCTGAAACATCCAGAACCTCGTCCACTGTCTCTGGGAAGCTCAGAGACCTTCGAATGCTTACGAGAGTGGTGCTCTGAAACACACACACAAAAAGAGTTTGTTAAAAGACAGCTCTTCAAGATGGAATCGCATCTTTCCCCTGTGCCAAGCTTTGCAATCCAACATGCGAGCCGGATCCTTCATAACAGATCTCCATTTCAAACAGCGGCTTCCCTTACAGTCTGAACCAGACTGCAGGTGCACAGCATTGTAGCAGTTAACCAGGGCGATGGCAGGACTGCGCTGCCATGATTGTGCGCACATGTGCTGCACGAGATAGAATCGCAGGGCGCTTTCACAAAGCTTGCGTTAGCTACTGTGGTTTTATTTTCTATTCTTAAACTTTGCATTTGCTCTTTAAACATTAACAAATGACAGATCTCTACACAGAAGACGATGGATTGATGGACTGCAAAGCAAACACTCGTAGTTTTGCTGTTAAACGGTCGTTGGCTGTTGTCCATATCAAGCCTGTAATGGGCTTCCTGAACTGGTGGTACAGTGAGGAGTCAGGGGTTCAAGTTCAGCCTCACCACGGGGGTCTTCTCCTCGGTTACCAGCTTCAGCACGTCGCTGACGGAGATGTAGCCGAGGCGCTTGGCGATGCCCAGGGCTGTGGTGCCGACCTACAGGACAGGAAGAGGAAGCACCTTTATCACATGACCTGGGTGCAGGACACGAGTTTAGCATCGCCTGCAGTTTTAGGATTGCAACATCATTTAACGGAACATCATTTCGATATTTTATTTCACATTGTGTAGTCAAATAAACTACAAAATGACGTAAGTGTCTCCCGGAAGCCATACTGGTGGTACAGTATTCAGATTTCTAAAATGTTTCTATTTTTTGTCAAGAAGTATCTGGAAAACTACAAAGCAGTGTGTAATTCAATATGTTAACATAACATTAAAAATCAGCAGGTCTCATTCAGCACAATGAAGCACAATGAGTTCACTCTATAGAGGGTGATGCTAACTTTTCGGCCACAGCTGTCAAGGCAGCAACAAAGAACTCACATGCTAGGACCTTAAACATTAGTTTGAGGTTAAACGAGTTGATTTTACTTTGCTCTTACAAATACAGTGCATTGTGGGATTGTAGTCCTAGGGAAACCTCTAATTAAACTACATATCCCAACGTGCATAGTGGCAGTGTGGAAGGTAGATCTAGGGAAAGACAATGCACTTAAAGCAGGTTTTATAATCCCGCAACACTGCCATGGTTGCAATGGTGAGGGAAAGGCTGTTTTTACTTGTGAAATGAACACACTAATCAACAGGCTTGTTTTGTTTCATTTAATACTTTTCTGTACTTTTTAATTAAAAGTAGGGGAGAACGGTGTGCTAAGAAGGGCCCTGGTGGGTCAGACGGCCGTTTCTCGTTCCCAGCCTTGTCTCGGGCGCGTGGGTGGGGGCAGGGACTCACCGAGGTGATCTCGTTGGGGGACGCCCCGTGTTTCAGAAGCAGCGTCACGATGTCTGTGTGTCCCTGCTGTGCCGCCTGGTGCAAGGGGGTGTAGCCCACCTGCCAGACAAACAGACAGACAGACACATCACACAACATGCTCCCCCCTCGCTCTCCATGCACAGGTGAGTTTAACAGGGCACCAGGAGCTCGCACAAGCTAGTTTAAAACGTTTAAAAATGGAAAGATTAAATCTTCAGTTAAACAGCATGATATCATTTCTGTCTCCTGATGTCAATCCAACGTCTGACTATGACATTAAAATACAGGTTTAAGACTCGCCCCCAGCGAGGGGCACGGAGCAAGCAGACCGCATTGACTTTGGCTCCTCTGCTGCCTCACCAGCACTGCAGTGTTTCAGAGTCACCGGCAGGCACAGCTCAGAGGATCGTGACAGCCAGACGCCCGCACCCCTCCATGCACCCCCATGCTGTCAGCGCTGGTGTCGTGGAGTGCAGCAAGCCTGTGCGTTTCGCTCACTGGAGAAGCCTCCTTACCTTGGTCTTGGCGTTCACGTTGGCTTGCTGCTGCAGCAGGAACCTCACCATCTTGATGTTCCCGTAGTGGCAGGCGATGTGGAGCGGGGTGTAGCCCATCTGGAAGGAGACGCAGGCAGTGAGACGAGGGCCTCCCGGGGGCCACAGCTGGATCGGGTCCTAATTCAAACTCTGCCCCAGGTCTTTACCATAACCGGTACACAGTGACGCACAGAATCCAACCCACTGAAAATGTTTATTTATACCTTCATATAACAGACAGCTAGGGTAGGGAGGATGAACATCCTGGTAGGGTAGGTAGAGGGTTAGGATTAGGGGTAGGGGTAGGGGTAGGGAGAATGTGGACTGTGCTGTGTGCAGTGTGTGAGAGGGTGTGTGTGTGCTGTGTGCAGTGTGTACTATGTGCAGTGTGTGAGTGTGTGCGTGTGTGCGTGCAGGTCTCACCCGTGTCACTGCGCAGACCGAAGCCCCCTTCTTCACCAGCATGTCTGCAATGGGAACGTGACCCTCCTGAGCCACCAGGTGAAGAGGAATCAGCCCGCTCTGAGGGGGAGAGAGAGAGAATGTATAAAAGCAAAGTAGATGCTATAACTCAGCTGAACTAGCACAAATCTATCCCCCTGTTTCCTCCCCTCACCTCCCCCTGCTCCCTCCAGTCCCCTCACCTCCCCCTGGGTCCCGGGCTGCCCCAGTTACCTTGTTGCCCAGGTTGACGTTGGCCTGCTTGGAGATGAGCAGGGCCACCATGTCGGGGCGCCCCTCCTGCGCTGCCAGGTGCAGCGGGGTCACCCCCTGCAGGGACTCCGAGTTAGCTGAGGCTCCAAACTGCAGCAGGCTGCCGGCCACCTCCAGCTGGTTCTGCTTGGAGGCGATGTGGAGCGGAGTGTAGCCGTTCTGAGAGAGAGAGAGAGAGAGAGAGAGAGAGAGAGAGAGAGAGAGAGAGAGAGAGAGAGAGAGAGAGAGCACTGTCAACACAGCAACTCAGACACAGCACAGAGAGGAGCGGGGTGCAGCCATTCTGAGAACACACACACACACATGCACACATGCAGTGTATATAATTAAATCCCTAACAGCTCTCTGGTGCACTCTGCTGGAAAAAGAAAGTCTTGGATTTAGACCTCAAGCGTCACGTGGCGCCGCGCGGGGGACCGTCTGCCTGCTTCAACTCCACACAGCCCTCTGTGCACGGCTCAGATCCAGCTGCTTGGAGACTGTATCCTGACACAGTGTCTTCAAAATGCAGACAGGCTGAGCCGGCCCCCAGCACGCCCTCTTCAGCCTTTCATTGCACTCTCCTGCTATTCACTTTTCACTGGCACTGCGATTCCTCCCACAGATTCCCTTTACATTACTGCTCCCTCTACTGGCCAGCTGTCACTGTAAAATGCAGCAACCCCCGTGCTCTGCGGCCAGTAATGAAGAGAAAGCACAAAGCCAGCTGCTGGAAATAGGAGGCTGTTTTATTGTGAATGTGCTCTGCTTAGCTAAACAGTGAAAATACTATTTCAAACTTTTTTTTTTTTATATAAACTTTTATGAGAGTTACTTCCCAATTCCTCCATCCCTGACTCACTCAGACCCCGGGCTGCAGTAGCACCACAGGGGGTGCTGTTGTCTGGCTTACCCGAGCGCTGTTGTGTGGGGAGCCTCCCTTGCTAAGCAGGAGCTTCACCACGTCCAGGTGGTTGTGATGCACAGCAACATGGAGAGGGGTCAGTCCGTTCTGTGAGACAATCAAACACAAACCCTGTGAATCCTGAGCTCTAACCACTAGAGCCACACTGCCTTCCTCTCTCCCAGTCACTCAGCTCTAACCACTAGAGCCACACTGCCTCCTTCCCACTCTCAGCTCTAACCACTAGAGCCACGCTGCTTCCCTCCCAGTCCCTCAACTCTAACCACTAGAGCCACTCTGCTTCCCTCCCAGTCCCTCAGCTCTAACCACTAGAGCCACACTGCTTCCCTCCCTCCCAGTCCCTCAGCTCTAACCACTAGAGCCACACTGCTTCCCTCCCTCCCAGTCCCTCAGCTCTAATCACTAGAGCCATGCTGCTTCCCTCACTCCCAGTCCCTCCTCAGCTCTAACCACTACAGCCACGCTGCTTCCCTCGCTCCCAGTCTCTCAGCTCTAACCACTAGAGCCACGTGGCCCCCCTGGTCCCTCACCTTGCCCGATGCGTTGGGGTTGGCGCCTCGCTCCAGCAGCTGTTCTGCCACTTCCAATTTATTGTACTTTGCTGCCACGTGGAGAGGTGTGAACCCTTTCTGGAAATGAAGAGAGAGATCGAGTGAGAGCGAGGGAGGGAGTGAAAGAGAGAGAGTGAAACGGTCACAGAGCACAGCGCTACAGGCCCTGTTCACAAAGCTATGAGTTTATTTTAAGAATGTGTTTTTAGTTATAAAATACATTTTGAATAAACCATCGAAACATTCTTGAAGTATGCTGTGTGCTATAAAGCTTTGCAACTGATCTGCCCGGAGGACACTGGCACCCCAGAGGGTAAGGCCGTGGCTCACCTTGGTCATGTGTGCCTGCTGAGCCCCTCCGTCCAGCAGGATGTGAATGGTGGCCACGTGGCCCTCGCGGGCAGCGATGTGCAGGGGCGTGTGCCCGGCCATGGTGGCCGAGTTCGGGTTGGCTTTGTGCTCCAGCAGCACCTTCACCAGCTCCTTGTGCCCCATCCGTGAGGCGCAGTGCAGAGGGGTCTGGTCATCCTGCCCAGAGGAGACAGAGGGTCACGGTCACTGCGCTCCAGCACCGAGTCTCTTAGTGATGCAACAGCAGATCGATTGGCGGCTTTAATACTGCAAGCCACGATTAAACATTCATTAAACTCATGCTTTCTTTCCTTGCTGTAATATGTCGAAAAATCCAAAAAAAAAAAAAAAAACTACACAACATCATGAATCAAACCCATTTGTCCTGCACTCCATACATACATGTTTCATAGGGGTACGGCTCATTCCAGCTAGCAGTTTATCAAATAAAAGAAACGTCGTTCGAACAGGAGCGCATTCAAGCAGGAGTTAGTGGCACGCCCCCCGGTGGTCATTCTTTGAACTGCCTCACCAAGTCGTCTTTCGAAGCAGATGAAGATGAATCCTGAGCTTGGTAAGTTACGGCAATCAGAGATCAGGATAGAGCAGCCCAGAGTAAGGACACTCCTAAGCAACGTCAGAGAACACAGCTAGGAGGAAACGAAACAGCTAAGGGTTGAAATTCTCAGGTTGTAGAGCAAGTCTTTCTACTGAATGCACAGCAGAGGTCAATCCGGCTGTCGGATATTTAGACGACTGACAGGGATCGTGGGACACCCTGATCAAGACTTTTTAAAATGCTGTTATTAATATCGCCATCAATCTTTAACAGCATCATCACATTTTCATGACGACTTCAAATCAAATTTATTTAAATAACTTTTAGCACAAGAGTTTTCGTTTTAACTTCCCATAAAATGCATTTGTGTATTTCTGCATCTATTTTAAATGAAGGCTTGTGCATTAGAGCTCCCCGAAGAGAAATTTAACAGAGAAAAAAACACGCCTGAATCGTTTTTTCTTTGGTTGAAAGGAATGACAATGAAGAGTGCCGCAGTCCTAGCTTGCCACCAGAAGAGGGCGCTCACCGTTCATTTCCAGGGTTCCGCTCCCTTCAAACCTTTAGGATCTGATTACCAGCAGCTGTTGATGTGCAGAAGGGTATTTTTTTTAGCCTACTGATGCAGCAGGGCAGGATGATAGGGGGCGGCTCTGCTAGGCTGGCACAAAGTTATGTGTTGGAGATCCCTGACAGAGGCAGGCAGGCAGGCAGGCAGGCAGGCAGGCAGGCAGGCAGGGGAGAGAGTGCTTGTCACTTCTGTTCATCTCTTTTATTAGCACCAGTAATTCCACTGCAGTCCTCTGCATTCCCAGCATGCTATGGAAACTCAAGCCACGGCAGAGCTGAGGCTGGCCTAGCGGAGGGGGTGGGGGGAGCTGTACCTTAGCCTTGGCATCAACCTGGGCCTTGTTCTGGAGTAAGAACTGAGCCACCTCCGCGTGCCCCCCGCGCGCTGCCATGTGCAGAGGGGTCTCCACTTTCTGTGTGCCGGAGGGGAGAGCGGAGAGGGGAGAGTGGAGAGGGGAGAGAGGAGAGGGGAGAGGAGGAGAGGGGAGAGGGGAGAGGGGAGAGGGGAAAGTGGAGAGGATAGAGAGATCAGAGAGGAGAGAATGGAGGTGGGAGCGGGCAGAAAAGGAAAAGAGAAAACAGAGAAAACAAAAACAAGGGGTTAAATGAAGAAGAGACAAAGAGTCCCAAACACACAGGCGCGGGACACTAAATTAGAAACACCTGCCATAGCACTGTCAGCAAGGAAGGAGTTTGAATCGCTCGGGATCCACTACCAGTCTCTAGCTCCATCAGGGAGGTTATACTGGAGAGGGAAATCAGCAGTGATGTCTTCTTTAGCATCACTGCTTGAAGCTGCCTTGGAACAGGGAGATGCAGCATTTATATATGGTAAAATACTTGGAAAGGGTTCGGGCCATTTGTACAAAAGTGTGTGCTACATATTGCAGGTGTTTCCAATTGTTGTTGTCCAACTACTGTAGTCCTGGCTAATAATAATAATAATAATAATAATTTGAAAGCAAAAAAAAAAAATCAATAAAATCAGACCTTTTAATAAATCCATACCATAACTTTGGCTGGCTATAATTATTTTAGTTTGCAGTTCTCATAAAACAACAAGTTACTAACAGTGAACACCTGGATGCCGTGAATGAAACCAAACCAAGCGTTTTGTCAACTGACTCGTGATCTTGAGCCGTGACTCGTGTGTTTTGAATGCTGTTTGAATGTGTTGTGAATGCTGTTTGAATGTGTTTTGAATGCTGTTTGAAAGTGTTTTGAATGCTGGTTGAAACTGTTTTGAATGCTGTTTGAATGTGTTTTGAATGCTCTTTGAATGTGGTGTGAATGCTGTTTGAATGTGTTTTGAATGCTGTTTGAAAGTGTTTTGAATGCTGTTTGAATGTGGTGTGAATGCTGTTTGAATGTGGTGTAAATGTGTTTTGAATGCTGTTTGAATGTGGTGTGAATGCTGTTTGAATGTGTTTTGAATGCTGTTTGAATGTGTTTTGAATGCTGTTTGAAAGTGTTTTGAATGCTGTTTGAATGTGGTGTGAATGCTGTTTGAATGTGGTGTAAATGTGTTTTGAATGCTGTTTGAATGTGGTGTGAATGCTGGTTGAATGTGTTTTGAATGCTCTTTGAATGTGTTTTGAATGCTGTTTGAAAGTGTTTTGAATGCTGTTTGAATGTGGTGTGAATGCTGTTTGAATGTGGTGTGAATGTGTTTTGAATGCTGTTTAAATGTGGTGTGAATGCTGGTTGAATGTGTTTTGAATGCTCTTTGAATGTGTTTTGAATGCTGTTTGAAAATGTTTTGAATGCTGTTTGAATGTGGTGTGAATGCTGTTTGAATGTGGTGTGAATGCTGTTTGAAAATGTTTTGAATGCTGTTTGAATGTGGTGTGAATGCTGTTTGAATGTGGTGTGAATGTGTTTTGAATGCTGTTTGAATGTGGTGTGAATGTGTTTTGAAGGCCAATGCAGAGACTCTTACCACGTTGGAGACGCTGGGAGAGGCGCCGCGCTGCAGCAGGAGCTTCATGACATTGAGGTGTCCCATGAAGGAGGCCACATGCAGAGGGGTCAGACCTGACTGAGGAGACACAGAGAGAGAGACGCACACAGACAGACAGACAGAGCGCCAGAGAGATACAGTCAGTCACACAGCCCTGCCCTGCCAGCACCCATGAGTTTGCAACATATGGAAATGTACATTATATTGTATAGTGGTTATAGTTTAGTGCCCCCCCTGCTATTAAAGGAGTTCTGCCCCTCCCTGCCCCCCTGCCCCTGTGCTGTTGTGGGCGCCAGTACCTCGGTGACAGCCTCCAGCGATGCTGAGTGCTTCAGCAGCAGGTCCATCACTCTCATGTGGTTCTTCTTGCAGGCAATGTGCAGAGGAGTGAATCCGTTCTGAAACACAGGAGCACAGGACAGAGTTCCCAGAGGCACAGCAACGGCATACGGTAACGCAGGGCTACCCAAGAGCAGCAGTGAGGCGAGAGAGTGTTACTCTGCCCCAAAGAACAAACTCATGCAATAATAAAAAGCAATAGCTCTGAGAAGGAGGCTGTCGTCAGAGAGAACAGAGTTTAATAGGAGGCTGAGCGCTGCGCGATCTCGCTGCACACACTGACCAGTGCACGGGCGTTGGGCTTCGCCCCCTTGTCCAGCAGCACTCGAGCCATGCGGTGGTTTCCGCAGTGGGCTGCCACGTGCAGCGGGGTCAGGTGATCCAGGGTGATATCGTCGATCTCTGCGTTGTACTGGAGGAGCAGACGCACACAGTCCATGTGGTCTCCCTGTGCAGCCATGTGGATGGGAGACAGGCCGTTCTGAGAGAGAGAGAGAGAGAGAGAGAGAGAGAGAGAGAGAGAGAGAGAGAGAGAGAGAGAGAGAGAGAGGAGAGAAAGAGAGAGAGAGAGGAGAGACAGAGAGAGAGGAGAGAGAGACAGAGTCAGAGACAGAGAGACTTCGCAAACTGCTGAACAGAGAAGCACCGTCACCAGTGCAGATGTGCGTGTGCGTGTCTGGGGTGGTTATGTCTCTGTGTGTCACCTTGGTCTTGGCCTGGATGGGGGCCCCGTGGTCCAGCAGGATCTCAATGATTCTCGCATGTCCATTCCGCGCGGCGCAGTGCAGAGGGGTCAGCTCGTCCTGCACGGACACACAGACACACGGACACACACAGACAGTCACACACAGCGAGGCTTCATTTCACTCTGGGATTCCAGCAGGACTACAAGACTGAACTTACAGCAGCAGCACTCAGAAGTGATTTCACTGTCCTTATGCAAAACTACACTGTGCTGTGCTGTGCTGTGACACACGAACAAAATACATAATAATAATAATAATAATAATAATAATAATAATAATAATAATAATAATAATAGTATGATCCGCTCTGTGGTGTGGATCACTCTACAGGGCTGAGGAGACTCCGTGCCCCCCCCCCGTGCAGATGGGACAGTAAGATGTGAGCGGTACCTTGGTTTGGGAGTCGATCTGCGCCCCTCTGTCCAGCAGCAGCTTCACCATGATCACATTCCCTCTCCGGGACGCGATGTGCAGAGGGGTGATGCCGTTCTGAAACACAGCCGGGGAGGAAGACAGATCAGCAGGGTCGCACACGCTGGCAGGCACCAGGGGATCTGGGAGAACCGTGTGAATTCGGTTTCATTCTTGTTTAACCTTCCCTCCTGTAGATACGATGGCTCTCGTTTGAACAGAGACCCCAGTGTGTGTGTGGGGGTGGGGGCGGGGGTCTGGGCGCCCCTCGATGTCTTACCTTAGGGGTGAAGTTGACGCTGGCCCCTCTGTTGAGCAGTAGCTGAGCCACATTCAGATTCTCATAATGAGCTGCGATGTGTAGGGGGGTGAAGCCAGTCTGAGGAAAGAGAGGAGAGAGAGAGAGAGAGAGAGAGAGAGAAGAGAGAGAGGAGAGAACAGGAGAGAGAGAGAGAGAGAGGGGGGAGAAAGAGGGAGAGAACAGGAGGGAGGGGGAGAGAGAGATAGAGAGGGGGAAGGGAGGAGGAGATGACAGTAAGAATGGGAGGGGGAGAGTGAGAGAGAGAGAGAGAGCGAGAGAGGGGAGGGGAGGAGGAGAGGACAGAGTGAGAAAGAGAGGGGGAGAGAACGTGAGGGAGGATGGAGATGAAAGAAGAAAGAAAGGTGCAATTTACATTTCTTGTATTCAATATAAGGCCAAATCTGTCATTTTTTGTCAAATTGCACCTTCCTATATAGAATTTTAAAGTTGCATGCTTTGTGTGCTACAGCCTATACTTTGAATACATCTCCCCTGTAATCTTGGTGAATATCCTTGCAGTGCAGTGAACCTTACCCTTTAATAATATGTGCAGCTGTTGGTATAACGTTACACAAAATCAAACTGAAAAAGACATTGGGGCACACTGAGCACACTGCCTCTGCAAACCTGTGCTGTCATGTACCTCCAAGTTTGGGTTACAAATACTGGCTTCATTACACGCTGTCTATATATACCTCCAAACTGTAATTCTGCATTGACCTGTTCATCACAGGGTGCAGAGTCTGAGGGACACTTTCCTACATTATTCCAAGCCCATTCTAACAGGATCAGATTCTGCAAAAAAAAAAACTCTGCTTAGAGTCAGTGGAGCACAGCAACTCTGAAAGCAGGCAGTGGGAAGGAATCTCTCCAGACTCCTTGCTCACAGCTCTCTTCCTGGGATGGAGCGATGTTTGGGTTCCTACCTTGGAGAGCACGTCTGCATTGGGGTCGTTCTGCAGCAGCACTGCAGCGGTGCGCGTGTCATCGTTGCGAGCGGCTATGTGGAGCGCTGGCAGCCGCACCTTGCCCTTCGTCCCGTAGTTAATGAGCAGAGCCACCACGTTCTCGTGGCCCTGCTGCAGAGCCACGGCCAGCGGGGTGAAGCCGTCCTGCCAGGACCCAGACAGAGGAGACAGTAAACACGGGGGACAGGCATGGGGACAGGGGGACGCAAACGGTCTCCACACACCCTAGTGTTAGAGTCCGCTCTCTCGCTTTTATTTGTCCTTTTCTTTTCCTGTCTTCTTTTTCTTTCTTTCCCTACCTTCCATCTCTTCTCCATCCTTCGTCTTTCGTTCTTTCCCTTCCTTTCTCATTCCTCCCTCCACTTTCGCATGCTCTTCCTTCCTCCTCTTTACTCTTTCTCCTTGTCCACTCATCCCTTCCCTCCTCTCTCTAGAGACACACACACACACACACGCGCACACAGCAGTGTGGAGGGGGGCATGTCTCACCTCGGTCGCTATGTTCTGATTGGCTCCGTTCTCCAGTAGGAACTTGACCACCTCCAGGTGATTCTCCTGTGCAGCCATGTAGAGGGGTGTGAATCCCTTCTGAAACAGAGCAAGAGGGAGTCTGTTACACTGGCACTGGCACTGGCACTGGGGTGGATGAGCAGAGGGAGTCTGTTACACTGGCACTGGCACTGGCACTGGGGGGGATGAGCAGAGGGAGTCTGTTACACTGGCACTGGCACTGGGGTGGATGAGCAGAGGGAGTGTGTTACACTGGCACTGGCACTGGGGTGGATGAGCAGAGGGAGTCTGTTACACTGGCACTGGCACTGGGGTGGATGAGCAGAGGGAGTCTGTTACACTGGCACTGGCACTGGGGGTGGATGAGCAGAGGGAGTCTGTTACACTGGCACTGGCACTGGCACTGGGGTGGATGAGCAGAGGGAGTCTGTTACACTGGCACTGGCACTGGGGTGGGATGAGCAGAGGGAGTCTGTTACACTGGCACTGGCACTGGGGTGGATGAGCAGAGGGAGTCTGTTACACTGGCACTGGCACTGGGGTGGATGAGCAGAGGGAGTCTGTTACACTGGCACTGGCACTGGGGTGGATGAGCAGAGGGAGTCTGTTACACTGGCACTGGGGTGGATGAGCAGAGGGAGTCTGTTACACTGGCACTGGCACTGGCACTGGGGTGGATGAGCAGAGGGAGTCTGTTACACTGGCACTGGCACTGGGGTGGATGAGCAGAGGGAGTCTGTTACACTGGCACTGGCACTGGGGTGGATGAGCAGAGGGAGTCTGTTACACTGGCACTGGCACTGGGGTGGATGAGCAGAGGGAGTCTGTTACACTGGCACTGGCACTGGGGTGGATGAGCAGAGGGAGTCTGTTACACTGGCACTGGCACTGGGGTGGATGAGCAGAGGGAGTCTGTTACACTGGCACTGGCACTGGCACTGGGGTGGATGAGGAGAGGGAGTCTGTTACACTGGCACTGGCACTGGGGTGGATGAGCAGAGGGAGTCTGTTACACTGGCACTGGCACTGGGGTAGATATATAAGCCCCGGGTCTGTCTCTGAGTACAAGCGCTCCCTTGGCGTGGCGGCGGAGATGATTATAAATAGGCTTTACTACACTAATCAGCATGGCAGGTGATGACAGCTCAGAAATACCAAAGTAACTGCAGCGAATTCAATGACAGACGTTTGGACTCAACAGTGAGGGGCAGGCCAGGGGCACACTTTGGGATCATTTCGAGCTGCTGCTGTAGATCTTCTAAGGAGGTGAGTAAACAGGATCAGATCATCCCTACCTGGGACTGTGCGTTCACGTTGCCCCCGTAGTTGGTCAGTTCGGTGACCACTTGCTCCTGCCCAGCCAGCGCTGCTATGTGGAGGGCAGTGTTCCCTTTCTGCGGGAGACAGATGCCACACCATTAACCCCGTCGGCTGAGCCATCCCATGATAAAAGCACAACAAAGTAATGCAAGTAATGCAAAACCCCATCCCCACCCCCCCTCTCCTCCCTGGACCCTCCCCAAACCCTCCCCACCCCCCCTGGGGGGGGAGAGGACCCTCCTCCCGTAGGCCCTCCCCCACCCCCCCTCTCTCCCGGCCCCTCCAGTATCCCTCCTCCAGGCGAAGCAGCTCCCTCCCTCCTCCCCGGCCCCTCTCACTCTCCCCTCACCTTGGTGGTGGTCTCCAGTGTGATTCCGTTGTGCAGCAGCTCCTGCACCATCTTGACGTGCCCCTCCTTGGAAGCCAAGTGCAGCCCGTTGAGCCCATTCTGGGGAGAGGAGCGAGAGGAGAGCAGACTTCAAACCAGACCAGACCAGACCAGCTTGAGCACAGGCACGCGCCCTGCCCCAGGCAGACACGCAGACACGCGCCAGTCAGTAAAGAGTCAAAGACGGAGTTGGGTTTCTCTTGGTTTGTCTCAAGGTGACCCCCCTCTGCTCTTTGAATGCAGCCCAGCGCTCTCTCTCTCCCTCTCTCTCCCTCTCTCTCTCCTAATCGATGAGGGTGAAAGGTGCCTTGTTCTTGTCATCATTACTTGTACAGTGCAATCAATCCCTGCCATCAGCCTGGCAGCCAGCGGGCACATCACTCACCCACACAGCCAAGAGCGCCAGGCTGCAACTGCAACCTGCACTGCACAGCACTCCCTCAATAAAAGATCTTCACAGCCAGTGCACACAGCAAGAGGCAGACAGACAGAGGCACTATAGTGCAATGTACAATGCAGAGAGACAGTGGCACTGCAATGACAATGCAGAGAGACAGGAGCACTGCAATGGCAATGCAGAGAGACAGGGGCACTGCAATGGCAATGCAGACAGACAGGGGCACTGCAATGGCAATGCAGAGAGACAGGGCACTGCAATGCAATGCAGACAGACAGGGGCACTGCAATGGCAATGCAGAGAGACAGGGCACTGCAATGCAATGGTTATGTACTGAGTCATGGGATTGCAGCCCCCAGTGTGTCACACAGTCAGGATAATTGGGGACACAGTAACTCTAGAAGGTCTCCGGGGTTTTAGAGCAGTCATGCAGGCATTGTCCTGTGTATTGCACAGCTGTTCAGAATACAGCAGGCAGTTCAATCATTGAACACCACTGTAAACCCAGCTGAGCTACAGCAACCAAAGATCTACATTATAACACAAAACGGAAGGTCTATGATGTGCTGGGTCTGTGCTGTGCTGTGCTGTGTCTGGTCTGGTCTGTGCTGTGCTGTGTGCTGTGCGCTGTGCGCTGTGCTGTGCTGTGCTGTGTCTGGTCTGGTCTGTGCTGTGTGCTGTGCTGTGCTGGGCTCTGCTGGGCTCTGCTGTGCTGTGCTGTGCTGTGCTGTGCTGTGCTGTTTGGTCTAACAGAGGTGTGTGTTTGTTTTGAAGGTATCATATCCTTGCAGAGCCCTTCTTCCTGGAAGCCAGGCTTGAACACTCAATCTGCTAAACTGTGCCTCCTGGACAGATTGATTTCACAGCAGCCTCTGCAGGGTCATTGAATACTCGCAGCTCAAGGAGAAACACACATTCTGCCTCCCTCCTGATCAATACACGACACCAGCCTGACTGCATCACAGCTCTACCCAGATCAACCTGTACTGCATCACAGCTCTACCCAGATCAACCTGTACTGCATTACAGCTCTACCCAGATCAACCACTACTGCATCACAGCTCTACCCAGATCAACCACTACTGCATCACAGCTCTACCCAGATCAACCACTACTGCATCACAGCTCTACCCAGATCAACCACTATTGCATCACAGCTCTACCCAGATCAACCACTACTGCATCACAGCTCTACCCAGATCAACCACTACTGCATCACAGCTCTACCCAGATCAACCACTACTGCATCACACCTCTACCCAGATCAACCACTACTGCATCACAGCTCTACCCAGATCAACTCTGTCTCTAATGCCCTGCCTATGTTATACACTAGGGGGCAGTGTGTCCGATTGTCACTGATTGTCTTACACACTAGAGCAGGGTTCCCAACCCTGGTCCTAGGGACCCCCTGTGTCTGCAGATTTTCATATCAACTACTTAACTAGACCCTTAACTGAACTGATAAATTTGCTAAATTAAGCCTTTTTAATTGTTTTCAGCTCTTACACAGTTGCAGAGTTCAAGCTACTTCTAAATTGTCACAGCCAACTTGAAATGTGAAGAGATCAGCTCTCTTGGGGTTTCCTGTCCCGTGTCTGGAGCAGATAGAAGATCAGCCCCTTTTCTGTGTTCTGTGTTGTTCTCTGAGATACAAGAGCTAGAAGGGTCGCTTTTGAACCTCCCGCTGCTGCAAGTAGGCACCTAATGCTGGTGATGTATCTGCCTGCTAAGAGTTCTTCAGGGTGACACACTGGGGTGATGATGGGATCACAGTCACAGGGTGGATGGGGCCAGCCGGATGGTGGCGAGGGTGAAGTGATGATGGCGAGGCGATGGCACGTTCCAGCCTCCAGGATTAAGAATACGAGCCCTGTGGGACAGGTCTGACCTCATATATCCCTCCTTGAGCATTACAGGACATGTGAGGTTGGACCTTTCTCACAGGACTGATATTCCACAGCCAACAGGAGACCACACTCTACCATCCCCCAGCCCTGAGCAGGAGCTGGGTAGCCTGGGGAAGAGAGAGGGTCAGGACGGTGAGGGGAGAGAGGAGAGGGGAGAGGGGAGGATGAAAGAGTTGCTGGCTGCTTAGCTGGGAGATGAAGGATTATTTAGAAGATAGACAGACTGAAATTACATACAGGACACTAGATAGACAGTTAGAGAAAGACAGATACTGCTGATGGCAAGAAAGAAAGCGAAAAAGCATTGATAGCGGGACAGACAGACAGACAGACACAGGAGTGCTGCCTGTGTGTTTTTCTTGCAGTTTCTTCTCTCTTCCTTCCAGACTCTCTTGTGGTTTGTTGTCAAGCACTGAACCTGCACTGCACCACTTCTCCTGAAGGGGGCGTCGCAAACAGCAGCTCAAGCGGTAGATCCTGACTGACCGGTTACAATCAAGACTGCCCTCCCTGGGTTCCCTGCAAGTATAGAAAGTGGTTGAAATTGCACACGAAGCATGTCCGCGGCTGTGCCTGTGACCGCGTCAGACTCCCAGTGTCTGCAGAGCCCAGTCAGAGACTTCAAATCGAGCTTTTCAAAGAAGTAGGACCAATCGCGTGCCCCTTCCGGCAGCTCGTGTGATTTTCTGAGATTGGATTGAATAAATGGCAGTGAAAAGCAATCATTCATTTCAATACAATTCACAGCGTTTGCTGGGGCACTGTCCCATGGTCATGTTCAGTGTTTTTCCCCCCTGCAGAGTTCCACAGTCCCGTCCAGGGTTTCCACTCTCAAAGACGCTCCAGATGTGAGGACTCAAGCTGCCTCCACAGCAGTAGAGGAGGCTCAAAGTGACATCTTCAGACTAGAGCAGCTCAGGTGGCAAGACAGACTCTTTACACAGGAAACCCCTGTGCAATACAAACTCGCACTGTAAGCATCCCACACAGAGATGTTCCCTCAAACCCAACTGGGATCCCAATGTAACCCCAGGGGGCTTCCCCAGCACCATTAGCAGATCACAGCAGTATTGATTGTAAGATGTGCTGATCGTCGTATGCTTTTCACTTATGAAAAAACTAAAAATGACTTGGAATGGATTTCGGTTTTGTTTTGATGAGTCAGAGTCAATGAGCTCTGGAAATAGGAGACTCACATAATCCCACATCTCACTTTCTCCTGCCAGTAAACTACAGCAATCACCAGCAGCAGATCTGAGGGTGTACACGCGCTGCGTTAACCCTATAGACCGGCGGGGCTGGAAGGTTGACAGACCCCCTCCCTGGTCCTGTGTGTTTATTATTGATAGCCGGTGATAGGGAGGGGTCCTGTTCACTACCTGTCTCCCCCCCACCCATGTGCCTGGCTCAATTCCAACATCTACAGCTGTGCTCAGTGATAACACAGTGTCTGTGCCAGCAGCTCAAACCTCAGAATCAACCGGTTCATAGAAATAACTACTAATGTTTCAATGCAACTCTTATATACCCTGAAGAACCCCCAGCTAGCACTGCCACAGCGGACCACAGCATTGCCACCAATGGCAACACAATGGAATCAAAAAACAAATAGTGCACAGAACACCGGTCCTGATCGGGTAGAGCTCTGTCTGTCTGAGACTGAAACCAGGGTACTGCAATGAGGCAGTGTATGCAAATATGAACATGTGACACTAACAATAAGAACATGTGACACTAGCAATATGAACATGTGACAGTAACAATAAGAACATGTGACACTAGCAATATGAACATGTGACACTAACACTATGAAAATTCTCCCACTATGGTACTGTTCTTCCAATGGTAGCATCATGCCTTTATACAGAACTACTGCCAGAGAAGATCTGTTGTAACCACTGGGTCACACTGCAGCTTAAAACTTCAGGGTCAAAAGTAACACATTTGGCTTTCATTCCCTTACCTTGGGAAGTGACTGGTGGTTTGTAATGGATTACTTTGGGAAGTGATCAGTGGTTTGTAATGGATTACTTTGAGAAGTGACTGGTGGTTTGTAATGGATTACTTTGGGAAGTGATCAGTGGTTTGTAATGGATTACTTTGAGAAGTGACTGGTGGTTTGTAATGGATTACTTTGGGAAGTGATTGGTGGTTTGTAATGGATTACTTTGGGAAGTTACTGGTGGTTTGTAATAGATTACTTTGGGAAGTGATCAGTGGTTTGATGGATTGATAGAGTGATAGAGTGGACAGATTGAGAGAGTGATGGATTCGTGGACTGATGGATTGAGAGTGATTGATTCATGGAGTGATGGATTGAGAGAGTGACTGATGGACTGCTGCTCAGCTCTGGTCTGCAGTGAGGGCATCTCCTCTCACCTGATTGGCTGAGTTGATGTCCACTCCATTCTTGATGTGTTCGAGAGCCTTGTCCAGATTCCCTGAGCGGGCAGCACGGAGTAAACTTGTAGAAGCATCAGCCTGGACAGGGAGGGTCAAGAGTCAATACACAGGGTCAATACACAGAGTCAATACACAGAGTCAATACACAGGGTCAATACACAGAGTCACACACAGTGTCAATACACAGAGTCAATACACAAGGTCACACACAGAGTCAATACACAGAGTTAATACACAGAGTCAATACACAGGGTTAATATACAGAGTCAAGACGCAGGGTTAATACACAGAGTCAATACACAGAGTCACACACACAGTCACACACACAGTCAATACACAGACTTTATGAAGCAAAATGAGTTCATTCATTCGGGTGAGGCTAAGCGTTTGTCCAGAGCTGTACTCAGCCCATGCCCGCGCTGCACTGAAACTCAGCCCGCAGTAGCTGAGGGGTCCAGTTGAGTCCGAGCAGAGCTGCTGCGGCTGCCAGACCCTGGGTTCCCACGGAGAGATGGTTACAAACTGGCCTGACACCACCTCGACTCCAGGATGTGAACCCCACTGCCCCTCTCCAAACTCCCTTCACCCTCCAGGTTACTCACAGAGTGCAGGGGGGCAGCAGTGCCCTTTCGTAGCGCCATGGCCCCTCAATTCGGATTGTAACCCGAGCCCTCAATCAAAGCCTCCCTCAGTTTTAGAAAGACGCTCGCTCTGTCAGTGTGTCCCACTACAAATACAGAGGAGGGCTAAAAATACAGCCAGAGGGGGAGAGGGGAGACCCTTCTCCATTTTAGGAGTTCAACACAGGACAACCCTCACAACAACTTCCATATAAAAAACTGACAACGCTATTACGGGATCTTTAGATGATACCTGACTGCCACAGGATTTCATTACATGAGAACGGACTGGAATCAAACACATGCTGGCTAAAGATTGCTCTATCAGTTGGATCCATAAATAACGAACACCACAAAACCTATATAAGAAAATGAACTAGTTTTGAATAGCCCAGGGATGTTGTCATCTGGGATGGATGTGTCAATGCAGAATGACTGGGGATGGTGGTGGGGTGGGGGGGTTGTTTGTTACCCTGTTTTACCCCACTCAAACTCCGCAGCTTGCTTATCACGGCACCCCACACGAGTTCAATCCAGCAGCGGCAATCCCAAACGTTCTGCGTTTCATCCCAGCTACAGGCTCCTGCCTGCAATGGTGTTTGACTGCCAGCCCTGTGTGCTCCTCCCAGGCTGCCCAGCACCTCTCAGACAGGCAGAGTGCCGTTACAAAGCGATCAAAGAGTCATGTTCCTCGGCCCCCATTAGAAAGGCTGGGGAACGCGTCCAAGTGAGATAGCGGCTTGCCGGGCTGAATCAGCGGTCTGGGCGCAGGCAGCCACTATTTTCACAGGATTATCAGCTTGCAAACAAAGGCTGGTTTATTACCCTTGAACTCCAGAGTCTGTGCCACTTGGCAGCTGAGGGAAGCAGGGATGAAGCTTTGTCCTTCATCTTTATTCTCTGCTGCCCTACACCTCAGCTCCCCCTCTTGCTTTCTTTCCCTCCTGTCACACCTCCCACCCTCTCTCTCCTGCTAGTGTCTTCTCTCACCCATCCTCTCTCTCTCCTCACCCTCCTTCCCTTATCTTCCCCTTTCTAACCTCTTCCTCACTGTTTTTCCCCCACTCTTTCTCCTCTCACCCTCCGCCCCTCCTGTTGGTTGACACAAACCCCCCTCTACACCACTTTCTTACTCCAAGCCCTCTTTATTTAGGACAGTATGCCAGCTTGCCCTGGGGGCACTCATTTAACAATTGGCACAGGGATGATCCTACACTTGCCAACAGCTCTCCGTCCACCCACATAGCTGAAGGTAGCTATAGCAACCGCTGCAGGACTTGCACAATCCATGCAAAATGTTGAGAAACGTGACATTTATTTCATTAAGCTAGCTTCACTATAAATACCAATTACACTATACCATCAACCACTACAGCACACTGCCTCCCTCCCAGTCCCTCAGCTCTAACCACTACACCACACTGCCTCCCTCCCAGTCCCTCAGCTCTAACCACTACAGCACACTGCCTCCCTCCCAGTCCCTCGGCTCTAACCACTACACCACACTGCCTCCCTCCCAGTCCCTCGGCTCTAACCACTACACCACACTGCCTCCCTCCCAGTCCCTCGGCTCTAACCACTACACCACACTGCCTCCCTCCCAGTCCCTCAGCTCTAACCACTACACCACACTGCCTCCCTCCCAGTCTCTCAGCTCTAACCACTACACCACACTGCCTCCCTCCCAGTCTCTCAGCTCTAACCACTACACCACACTGCCTCCCTCCCAGTCCCTCTGCTCTAACCACTACACCACACTGCCTCCCTCCCAGTCCCTCAGCTCTAACCACTACACCACACTGCCTCCCTCCCAGTCCCTCAGCTCTAACCACTACACCACACTGCCTCCCTCCCAGTCTCTCAGCTCTAACCACTACACCACACTGCCTCCCTCCCAGTCCCTCAGCTCTAACCACTACACCACACTGCCTCCCTCCCAGTCCCTCAGCTCTAACCACTACACCACACTGCCTCCCTCCCAGTCCCTCAGCTCTAACCACTACACCACACTGCCTCCCTCCCAGTCCCTCTGCTCTAACCACTACACCACACTGCCTCCCTCCCAGTCTCTCTGCTCTAACCACTACACCACACTGCCTCCCTCCCAGTCTCTCTGCTCTAACCACTACACCACTGCCTCCCTCCCAGTCTCTCTGCTCTAACCACTACACCACACTGCCTCCCTCCCAGTCCCTCTGCTCTAACCACTACACCACACTGCCTCCCTCCCAGTCCCTCTGCTCTAACCACTACAGCACAGCTTTAGCCCTGTCTGTCCTGGGAATGCACCGCAGCGTCCAGCAGGTGGCAGTATAGCTGGGAGGCGGAACTCATTCAGAGACGCAGAAAGCTTTCTCTCTTTCCTCGGGTCTGCAGAAGCAATGGCTGAGTCAGCCAGGCTGAATGAAAGGGCACATTCATGGGCGACGGGGATCAAGCGGGGCGCGGGCAGCACGCTGCCCACCAGCTTCCAAGCTGGAGCTGGACTGACACACAGCACTGTACCATTCCTTATGAGGATCACTTTACATTGAGTCTTTAATTACTGTGTATTTGCATGCACTTACACGTAACTCAAATGATATTATGCACAGTTTCAATGTACACCTTTTTGCACAATTGACTCAGAAAAGGGTTAGGGTTAGGGATAGGATTATATTGTGCAAAAACATTAGGTACATTGTAACCATGCATAACAGCATTGTGCCCTGCTGGATTGCAAAGACACACTGGAAGCTAGTCTCACTGGGCATGTTATTCCCCAGTGCATGGACCCATACTTGTGGTATAAACAAGGACAGACACTGGTGCTACATTTCAGGACTGGTTATATTCGTATGGAAAGTTCAGAGTACACAGTATATCTGGGATATAATGAATTTGTTATTTTTCCATCGTGGGACGGTTCCTGCAGGGTGTTTTTGGAAGGAGGGTATCAGGCTGCAGACACAGGCAGGGGTGCGGTTTTTGGGAGTTAGTATTTCCTTATCTGGGGGCACGCAGACAGACCCCACCTTGTAACCAAACCACATGCTGAGAAAACACACACACACACACACACACACGCACGCACACACACACACACGCACGCACACACACACACACACACACACACACACACTCGCACACACACACACACACTCGCACACATACACACGCACCACACACATTCACATGCACACACACAGACCCACGCGCACACACACACACACACATACACATGCACCACACACACACACACACACACACACACACACACACACACACACACACACACACACATACACACGCACCACACACATTCACATGCACACACACACACACACTGCTGATAACACCCCATTCAGTTTGCTGGCACAGCGATGGTGATTGTGACAGCTTCAATCAATCATGGTGTTTCTCTTCACGGCTGGCTGCCAGGCTCTGATGGAGAGGCTGGTATGAAAGCAGCCAGTGTTTCCGTGCCGTTCTCACTACTACCCCCTCCACTCTCCGTCTCTCAGCACAGACCACAGCCCTGCTCTTTACACTGTCCTCCCTCACTTCCCAAACCACGACAGTATCAATGCAGACAGACAGACAGGCAGGCAGATAGACAACAGTGCCCCTGACTCTCTGCATTGCCATTGCAGTGCCCCTGTCTCTCTGCATTGCCTCTGCTGAATGTTTGGGTTTATTTTGTTATAGGTGTGTGTGTGAATCCACTGAGCTTCCTAGAGAGAGAGAGAGAGAGAGAGAGAGAGAGAGAGAGAGAGAGAGAGAGAGAGAGAGAGAGAGAGAGAGAGAGAGAGAGAGAGAGAGAGAGAGAGAGAGCTCCTGCTTGTAAATAAGCAGTCCTGGACTCTGCACTGTTCTAAGTGTGAGCGCTGGGTTATTGACTGCAGCCAGTGATGTGATGGTAATGGAGAAAGCTGCATTCAATGAAATGAAAATCAACACAAAAAAAATCAATCTGCTGCTGAGTGAAGCAGCAAAAATAATTGAATATGAATAATACAAAGTGAGACCCACTTTACTTAACACTCTGGTGTATACTGCAGATTCGCTCGCTTAAAACCGATAATGACCCCTTCAGTGGCATTGCAGACAGACAGACAGACAGACAGGCAGACAGGCAGGCAGGCAGGCAGGCAGGCAGACAGTGGCAATGCAGACAGACAGAGAGACAGAGAGACAGACAGTGGCAAAGCAGACAGACAGAGAGACAGAGAGACAGACAGTGGCAATGCAGACAGACAGAGAGACAGAGAGACAGACAGTGGCAATGCAGACAGACAGACAGAGAGACAGACAGTGGCAATGCAGACAGACAGAGAGACAGACAGTGGCAATGCAGACAGACAGACAGAGAGACAGACAGACAGACAGACAGACAGACAGTGGCACTGCAGACAGACAGACAGACAGACAGTGGCACTGCAATGGTTCTTTACTGTCTAAGGGACAATTGTAGCACAGGGGCAGCTTCAACGGGAAAAGGCTGTACCTAACTGGAGAGAGTCATGAGCAAAACATCTTTTTTTTATTTTTTAAATGACACTGAAGTGGGAGCATGGCTTCTTACAGAACACTGTGAGTGATTCCTCTGAAGTGTGATATTGTAACAGCTTGCATTAATCACTCTGAAGGTGGCTTTCCTAATTAAATCCAATTAAGGGTACAGGTTGGAGGTTTGAGCAGAGTTGCTGTTTAATCTCCCCGTGCTGTAATTAATCTTGTCCTGTCAAAGGCTGCTGTGACGCAGGCATTGCATAAATTGGTATATATATATATATTGTAGCCAAAGCTGTGGGGACAGCAGAACGGTTTTATTTTGGACATGGGGACATCATAATAGAACTAGTGTGGAGCAGACAATTAAGGAGACAGTTTTTCAACCTCAACCTGTATTTTGTAATAATGAAGCCGGCAGTAGAGACAGCAGCCTGCAGCAGTTTCACATACACACACAAGCCTCTGATGGATAGCAGCTTTCAGGTCAGATAGGAAAGGGCTTCATACACCGACAGGAACAGTGAAGACTCAGCACTCTGCTGTTTTAATGGGATCCAGAAGAAGAGAGTCCCAAACAAACACTGTGCAATAACCCCAAGGTCAGTGAGGTACACTGGAGCCCCAATCAAACACTGTGCAATAACCCCGAGGTCAGTGAGGTACACTGGAGCCCCAATCAAACACTGTGCAATAACCCCGAGGTCAGTGAGGTACACTGGAGCCCCAATCAAACACTGTGCAATAACCCCGAGGTCAGTGAGGTACACTGGAGCCCCAATCAAACACTGTGCAATAACCCCGAGGTCAGTGAGGTACACTGGAGCCCCAATCAAACACTGTGCAATAACCCCGAGGTCAGTGAGGTACACTGGAGCCCCAATCAAACACTGTGCAATAACCCCGAGGTCAGTGAGGTACACTGGAGCCCCAATCAAACACTGTGCAATAACCCAGAGGTCAGTGAGGTACACTGGAGCCCCAATCAAACACTGTGCAATAACCCCGAGGTCAGTGAGGTACACTGGAGCCCCAATCAAACACTTCAACAACATGACTAGGTAACCCATTCCACCCCCTCACCACTCTCTGTGTGAAGAAGCGTCTCCTTCAGCAACATGACTAGGTAACCCATTCCATCCCCTCACCACTCTCTGTGTGAAGAAGCGTCTCCTTCAGCAACATGACTAGGTAACCCATTCCATCCCCTCACCACTGTCTCTGTGTGAAGAAGAGTCTCCTTCAGCAACATGACTAGGTAACCCATTCCATCCCCTCACCACTGTCTCTGTGTGAAGAAGAGTCTCCTTCAGCAACATGACTAGGTAACCCATTCCATCCCCTCACCACTGTCTCTGTGTGAAGAAGAGTCTCCTTCAGCAACATGACTAGGTAACCCATTCCATCCCCTCACCACTGTCTCTGTGTGAAGAAGAGTCTCCTTCAGCAACATGACTAGGTAACCCATTCCATCCCCTCACCACTGTCTCTGTGTGAAGAAGAGTCTCCTTCAGCAACATGACTAGGTAACCCATTCCACCCCCTCACCACTGTCTCTGTGTGAAGAAGAGTCTCCTTCAGCAACATGACTAGGTAACCCATTCCATCCCCTCCCCACTGTCTCTGTGTGAAGAAGAGTTAGTAAATACTGCTTCTTCACACAGTAAACTTTAACAGCCAAAGTGTAAATGAAACAATGGAGCTGCATCTCCTGGTAACGTCTGCAATGCTGTGACCAGCGCAAACACTGGCCCTACTGCAGGCAGCATGCTGACATCCCCACGGTAACCAGGCGCTGTACTCCAAGGTTACATCATAGCCTGGAATTCCAAACTCTCAAATATACCCAAGAATTCTAATACAAGTCTAGCCTACTGAATTCCGTGGGGTTAGAAGTGTTTACAACACCATAGACCTACACGACAAGCCTGTGTTTTAAAATCATCGCATCTCATCGCAGTGTATTCTGGCAGCATTCGTACACAAGGTGTAAGTGTGTTTTTTGCACTGGAACCTCGTACCCATCACCTGTAAGCCGCCTTGGATAAAGGAGCCTGCCAAATAAACTAAACTAATATCCTGGAAATCTGCCATAGCTCGATACTACCCACAATGTACCTGCAGAAACACTGGGCAGAGGAAGCCTCAATATTATTGGATGGTAGCCCCAACTGGATACTTTGTTAGTTTGTCGTTTTCAGACTTGATTTTCAGGCTAAGGCTGCAGGATATTTTTTGGTGACTTTACACTACGCATCACAATTATATGAGAACGTCCGAGTTTCCAACAGCGTTCGCTCAGAAGCGAGTTTGGAGTGGAAGTTTACATCACAGTACACTCTACGCAAGAATGCCAACTCTTGAATTGCACGAGGGCACGCAGTCTGGTGCTGTGCCACACAGGGCAATCTCAAATGACATCACATACTCTGGGGAGCAAAACACCACCAGAAGCGAAAAAGCGACTGTATTGCTTTAGTTTGTTCAACAAAATGGAAATCTGCTGTACTTACTCCCCGAGTGAAGATTTGAGCTGGCATTCCTTCTCTCCTGCTTATCCCAGGTTTTTAATCCCCCCCTGATGCTTTGTGGTCAGCGGCTCTCGTCCCCTGTGGTAGCAGAGAATGAGCCAGGCAGTGTTTTTTTACACACTCGCCCGCTCGCTCGCAGACTCCACTGCAAACGCAGTCTAATCTGGTGTAGCGGGCTTGGCTGGCAGACTATCTTTTAAGAAACGCAGCTCCTATCGAATGATGCACATTGCAGAGGCGGGGCGCTGCCAGAGTCTGAAATTAGGCCCCCCGCCTCTCCCATCTCCACATGCACCAAACAAAATAATTACAGCAGCAGCCACTTGACTAGCAGACGCAAACCTAACTGCGGGGCTCCTCTCTGAACTATTTAAAGAGCTGGAAACAGTGACAAAGGCAACAGGGGGGGTTTCAGCAGGCACAGTCTCTTCATAGGGGCACGGGCATTCACTCCTTGAAGAGCCCCTTTCATGTGGCCCTTCTTTCTGCCCTGATGCCGTGCCAGTCACTATGCCTGTGCCACACCAAGTCTAGAACAGGACAGAATAGTTTGATTCAGACCCATTGACGCATGCTGTGTAGAAGACTATAGATCACTCAGTGGGTATTGCAGGCCTGGGTTTGAATAGCTGGCGATTATAGAGAGAGACAGGGAGCTGAGCCAACATTCAGACTCCCAGGAGATGGGCATTGGGATTTTGTTTCTAGAAAACCTTTTTTTTTAAGTCAGTTGATCAATCATTTGATGCTCATCTATTCTGTACTACTGTGAGTCTTTGTGTTGTAAGGAACCGGACAAGTTAGGTTGGCATCCTCAAATCTCAGCGACTCTGTGTCTCTAATGTTTCAAAGCCTCATGTTATTATCATCTACGAAGGGTGTACTGTCAAATATCCAGGCCTCTCCTTTTAAAGCCAGCCGCGGCCAAAAACCCCAAAAAAGCGCCTCTACTGACACACGTTGACAGAACTGTGTCTGCTGTGTGAATCTAGACCGCGTGTCTGGCTAACAGTTAACCTCATTGGCTCCAGTGTCTTGGCAATGCATTACTGCCTGGGGCAGCGGTAAGGATTCAGATCTCAAAAGCTTACAGATCTGTTTATTGACCTGCCAGCCACAGCTGCAACAGCTTGGGGTTATTTATTCCCAGCCCAGTCCCTAGGGTTGTGAGAACAGGGAACCGACTTAGATAGTTCATGAGCTTTGCGAATCGGAGCAATTCTGAGTGCAGTTGCTCAAATACAGATTAGATAAGTGATGTCACCTGTTCTGAAACGCGCCACTCCTCATCAGAATTTTCACAACATCTCGTTTCTGTTGCCTCATTCAGGCACGACTACCAGGAGTGTCACTCAGGGAGAGCGAATTCACTCTAACAATCGAAACCATTCGATTCTTCCTGTACCAGTGGGTTTGCCACCCTGCTACTGGCTGCATCTCCACTGAAGACACTTGGAAGACGGGGTCATGGTGACTTGCGCCCTGTCGGCAGTCTTTGCTGGCTGCTGCTAGTCTCTCACAAGTCACGGTAGCATTTCAAGGAACGAGCTGAGCTTCAAACACCAATCAGAACAAGAGGACACAGATGGATGGCCCTCCCACGGCTCTGAAAGACCAATGAAAAGGGGTTGGTCCACTTCGTCATTGCTCCACAGAGCAGGCACCTACCCCGCTGTGCTGCTATCACAGCAAATCCATCACAACCAAAACAGCTGTCATAGCCCTATAGCTGCAAGCCTCTGGGTGGTGCACGGATCATTACAGCAGCACACTGTACTGCAGCATCACTTCATGCAAGGACTGTCTCTGCATTCTCCAACACACGCTGCCTGAAATGAATGTGGAGTGCAGGAACGGCACAGATTGCTCGTGAAGCATCAAACACGATTCATAGACGTGATGCTAAAAATATATTTTTTAAAAATCTGCAATAAATCAAACTGCACACGACACTGTTTTTCTCCTTTGTGAGCTAAGGCTCCTTTTGAATTTCAACAACAACATTTATAATTTTTTTTGTAAAAACACAGAGAGAGAGAGCTGTAGAGAGGAATGCTGAGAGAGAGGGGTGTAGAGAGAGAGCTATAGAGAGGGATGCTGAGAGAGAGGGGTGTAGAGAGAGAGCTGTAGAGAGGGATGCTGAGAGAGAGGGGTGTAGAGAGAGAGCGCTGTAGAGAGGGATGCTGAGAGAGAGGGGTGTAGAGAGAGAGCTGTAGAGAGGGATGCTGAGAGGGGTGTAGAGAGAGAGCTGTAGAGAGGGATGCTGAGAGAGTGGGGTGTAGAGAGAGAGCGCTATAGAGAGGGATGCTGAGAGAGAGGGGTGTAGAGAGAGAGCTGTAGAGAGGGATGCTGAGAGAGAGGGGTGTAAGAGAGCTGTAGAGAGGGATGCTGAGAGAGAGGGGTGTAGAGAGAGAGCTGTAGAGAGGGATGCTGAGAGAGAGGGGTGTAGAGAGAGATGCTGTAGAGAGGGATGCTGAGAGAGAGGGGTGTAGAGAGAGCTGTAGAGAGGGATGCTGAGAGAGAGGGGTGTAGAGAGAGCTGTAGAGAGGGATGCTGAGAGAGAGGGGTGTAGAGAGAGAGCTGTAGAGAGGGATGCTGAGAGAGAGGGGTGTAGAGAGAGAGCTGTAGAGAGGGATGCTGAGAGAGAGGGGTGTAGAGAGAGAGCTGTAGAGAGGGATGCTGAGAGAGAGAGAGAGCTGTAGAGAGGGATGCTGAGAGAAGAGGGTGTAGAGAGAGCTGTAGAGAGGGATGCTGAGAGAGAGGGGTGTAGAGAGAGCTGTAGAGAGGGATGCTGAGAGGGGTGTAGAGAGAGAGCTGTAGAGAGGGATGCTGAGAGAGAGGGGTGTAGAGAGAGAGGGATGTAGAGAGAGCTGTAGAGAGGGATGCTGAGAGAGAGGTACGTAGAGAGAGAGAGGTTGGCACGCTGCTAGCAGACCCAGGACTGATACACATTGCTGCAGGGCAGCACGCACGGCGACACATCATTCATTTCATTTACAGGATGCTAAATGTCGACAATGTTTTACGACAGGCTGTGCTGAGTCACCACTTCCTAAAGCTCGACAACAACATTAATCAAGCTGGCTTCAAGGGACTTGGCATTCCTGAACTGCAACAAGACTGAGGGACCAAGAGCCTTCGACACACCCAGAGAGAGACTGTGTGTGTCTGAGGGAGTGTGTGTGTGTCTGAGGGACCCAGCGACAGAGTGTGTGTGTCTGAGGGACCCAGCGAGAGAGTGTGTGTGTCTGAGGGACCCAGTGACAGAGTGTGTGTGTCTGAGGGACCCAGTGAGAGTGTGTGTGTGTCTGAGGGGCCCAGCGAGAGACTGTGTGTGTCTGAGGGACCCAGCGAGAGAGTGTGTGTGTCTGAGGGACCCAGCGAGAGTGTGTGTGTCTGAGGGACCCAGCGAGAGAGTGTGTGTGTCTGAGGGACCCAGCGAGAGAGTGTGTGTGTCTGAGGGACCCAGCGAGAGAGTGTGTGTGTCTGAGGGACCCAGCGAGAGAGTGTGTGTGTCTGAGGGACCCAGCGAGAGAGTGTGTGTGTCTGAGGGACCCAGCGACAGAGTGTGTGTGTCTGAGGGACCCAGTGAGAGAGTTTGTGTGTCCAGGGGACCAATCACCTTAGATGTATAAGACTCAGCTCTCTTTAGCCTAGTGTGAGAGAAGATCTCACTTTCAAACAAAAGCTTCTATCAACACTGCACACGTGTAACCTGAAGAGTGAATGGAAGAGTGCGACACTACAATGAATTTATCAGCTGGAACCTCTTTAATGATGCGTGACACAGAGGTCCTGTAATTCAGTATATATATAATGTGCTACTGGGTAATGATCTTATAAAAAGGCTGCTCTGCATTTCTTCACAGCAGCGTAACAAGCTGATTGAAGCTCTGGTTTCATCCCAATCCAATATCTCTGCTGGCCTCGGCTCTCCTGGCTCAAAGGGATTGGGTTCAGCTATTGAAATCTCCTGGGCTCTGCGCTTCAGAAGAAACATTAGCAGCGTACAAACCTCGGCCAGCTTCAAGTCAGCGGGAAAGCCTTCCATCTCCCTGGAATATTTATTGTGACAATTCATATTTCAAGGTGATTAACTGACTGGCTGGCAGCAGTCTCGTCGCCCGACCCTTCTTGCATGATTGGAAATGCAGGGTGTTCTGCTTTATTAGGACAAAGAGTTGGCTCAAAGCCAGGGTCCTCGATCTACTACACAGTATATGAGCCAACATATTTATCATTATATTTCAATGCTTTTCCAATATATTGGCATACAACTTAAATATATATATATATATATATATATATATATATATATATATATATATATATATATATATATATATATATATATATATATAGTTTCACAGATCCCTCAAGAAAACCCTGCATGCTGTCATGAACAATACTGTACAACCCCCTCAGCGACCACAATAAGACCTCTAGCTACACACACACACACACACACATACTGTATACACACACAATACTGTACACCAACACAATACTGCACACCAACTTTATATTTGTAACTTCAAGGCAGTGTGTGGTGGTGTTGTTATTGAACTGCAGAATTGAGTTGCTGTGCCACTGGGCTGGCCTCTGATATCCTCATACAGCACAGTGACTGTCGCCAGCTACAGAGCTGCTGGACTGGCTGAGAAACTCATTCAAACATTCCATTAGGAACTGGGGGGGGCTGACCAAACACATCTGCAATGCACTTCTGTTTGTTTAACAGGTCCAGAACGTGCAGCTCTGTAATGCGTGTATAAAGCAAACCTGCATTTTAATAGCTGGCACTACAATGAAAGAATCCTCCGTTTGCAAGCCGTGCTTTCACTTAGGGTTGCACTTCCTTTGGTCCCCTAGTGGGTGAAACTGACCCCCCCTCGCTACAGCAAGTAATCCCACAGGCAAGAAAGCTGAGAACTGTCTAACCGAATGCAACAGCAGCTATCGTATTTCCAGAGGATTGCTGCCACAGTGCTTCACTAACCATTTGAAGGCACAGTTTATGCCTAATGGAAGTGCGTGCCACCGGTCAGACAGAGAGAGTTATCGCGTCAGCCGGGACAGCACTGTGAACGCAGGCTCCACTGTGCCACATGTACAGGATTGAGATATGGAGATATTTACTGTTTCAAAGAGCTTTTCCCAGTCACCAGGCAGCTCAGCCCCCGACAGACTACCCTCCTGCTCCATTAGCCATCGCTGGACAGCGAAACCCTGGAAGAACACATGAAACGAGACGTCACTCAACCAGACACGAGCACGGCAGGTCAGAGTAGAGACTGTAAAGCACAGAGAGGGTTGGTCAAGCAGATTAAAAAAACAAACATTTCAATCCATAGTGAAACATCAGTTGAATTGATAGGGTCTTTAAATACTGCATGGGCTGAAGCTTTGAGAAGAGGGGTGTAGCTTTTTTACTCCAGTTGAAATGGATTACAGTTTCCCGCACAGATCACGAGCAGTACAGAAATTCTCTTCTAGAAGTTTACAGCTGTACAGTGCAGTACAAACAGAACTAATACAGTGAGGCTGAATCACGCCGACGGCAAGAAAGCATGCAGGCAAGTAAAGAAACGGTAAGTCTTTAGCAAGCGTGACAACAATGCATTTAAGCAAAGTCTACTGGAAAACAGGATGGCATAATAACTGGACAATAATCTCTAAGGGTTTGGCAGACTTTCCCAGAGCAAGCTCCCATCACTGTCTCCTGAGCTATTCTAGCTCAATCGCCATTACAGTCATATTATTATTGGCACGCTGTACCTGGGGTCATCACTCAGCTGAATTAAACCCCTCAGCTTCCCCTGAGCAGCTTCAGAGAAACTCATTTCAAACCGGGCTCTTCAGCTGCCTGTCACACTGAGGGAGAGCTCCCTTTGCAGGTGCAGCTGGTGTGAAAAGGGTAGCAAACCACTTGATGGCAATCAAACCCCTACAGGAGGGCAGCGGGGTTTCTGTTCCCTCAATACATATTTCACACCCTGATTTCCTTCCCTCCAAAGCTGCCAGATCCAGCATGTTTTAATGAGCACCTCATTTTGTTTTTGAGAGTCCAGGCAGCGGTGTGTTCCGCCAGCTGGCAGCGCGCCCAGCTGCTTGGGTGTGTAGGTGAGGGGAGGGGAGGGGGGCAGTGGGGAGGGTGGTTAATGTTTTTTTTATTACAATGCAGCCTGGCCTGGGACAGTGTGGAGACTCGACATCTCTGACAACAACGAAGCACTTAGGAAGAATTCGAGCGACTAACACTCAGAAAACACTGAAATGTTTTAAACTCATAACGGTTCTGGAACCTTGCTTTGTCAGCCGTTGTTAAGGAGAGGATTATGTTATTGCCCCCCCTCCCCAGGGGTCCCTGAAATCCGTGCAATAAGAGACCCCCCCCCCGGACCAAGTCTTAAAACCCTCTGACGAGGCTCCTGAGTTCCTCAATGGAAGCTAGTCTCAGCTTTTAGACAGCTGAATGGACCCTGCTGAATTATTCACCTTCCTGTGAGGAAACCCTGCAATGTGAAAATGCTCCTCGGATAATAAAAGCAGCGTCTGGTTATTAGAGGGAGAGAGAGAGAGAGAGAGAGAGAGAGAGAGAGAGAGAGAGAGAGAGAGAGAGAGAGAGAGAGAGAGAGAGAAATGGGACAGGAACTGTACTGTACCACACCCTGATGTCATGTCATAACTTTCACTGCTGAGAGTCCTGTATCTTTACTCTTCGTTAATGTCTGAAGATTTGAGAAGAGCGGTGAACGCATTCTCAATCTAACATTCCCGTTTGGACACGAACGCTGGACAATATTTCAAAATGCAATGTATTTATAATAACAGCGCTGAACGGAACCCCCACTCGGACCACTTGCTCACGCACTAAATATCTTGGGGTTTCTCTGAATAGATAACCAGTCATCCAAGACTTACACCAAATGCCATTCATTTATTGCCGCGCCACAGTGGTATTTGCTCTCCATTTTACCTCCCGAATTGGTTTCTGCAATGCGTGGCACACTGTAAGAAGCAGCTGGCTTTCTGAATTCACAGTGTTGTATCTGAGAGATCTCAATGCTAAAGGGACATGTGATAACATTGCTATTGCTCCCTCTCTCTCTCCCCAGCCCCCAGCCTCTCACTCTGACTGACCGGGCCAGACAGGCTGGTTTATCGGTGCCCCAGAGAGAATGAAGGACCCGACCCCAGCCTGGCTTACATGGAGAGATCCAGTAAAGACAGATTAGGAGACAAGAACAGAGAGGACAACAGAGGAATCGAAAGACAAGAGGGAGCGATAGGAGGAGGGGGTGATGGAGGGAGGACAGAGAGAAAGAGGGGGAAAGGAAATAGTGGGTTCAAACTACGGTAACACAAGGCAAGGATTGAGCTGAGTATCTTCCACAGTCACAACCCATTGCGATCCATTATGGGGCACACAGCACAGTGTGAGAAACTCTTCCAGAACTATTACACACGCGGCAGACCCACATTCAAAACACAGGAAGAGTCTTCATGGATCCGACAACAAACGCTTAGACTCTCAAGCAGCTCACACGCTCCTCCGAGCAGGCAGGCTCTTTGATTTTCCCCTCCAAGGCTTAGCAAATTCCATGGAAGTGAAGCGGTGCTGGTAATCCGGTCTCCTTGATAGACTTCACTAAGGAGGCAGCAAGCTTCCCTTCCTCTATAGACGCTTCCCACAGTGAAAGAGCAGCAAAGTGTACTGAAATACGGTAATGCATGAAAAAGCAAACACAGGTAAGCACTGGAAAGCACAGAGAGGCGCGCTAAAGCAAATTAACAAAAAATATACAGTACGATAAAGGCATAGTATAAGGATGGTGCACATTTAAAAGCAAATACAGCAACACAAGTTCTCGTGATTCTCTTTGAAAGCTTTAGCAAATCTCAGTATTCTTTTTTTTTTTTCCAAATGAAATATTGAAAAAGGCGATGAATCTTCCCACGGATGAACATGCAAAACACAAGACTGATTTTTTCATTTTTTTTTTCACTGTACAATGCGTTCCCATGCTATTTCCATGGTAACACAGTCTATACTGTAAATGTGGCTAGCAAAACGTAGGTGAAAGATTGTGTGCACTTCACACACAGCCCTGCACGAGGCTGGGGCTGGACATGGGCTGCTGTTTTCAAAGACAAGGGGGCTGGTTCATTATCTTCTCTGTGCTTCACTACACTGTGCTGTGCTTTTACCAGGGGGGATACCAAAGCAGTACACTTTGAGAAGGGGGCTGGTTCATTATCTTCTCTGTGCTTCACTGCACTGTGCTGTGCTTTTACCAGGGGGGATACCAAAGCAGTACACTTTGAGAAGGGGGCTGGTTCATTATCTTCTCTGTGCTTCACTACACTGTGCTGTGCTTTTACCAGGCGGGATACCAAAGCAGTACACTTTGAGAAGGGGGCTGGTTCACTATCTTCTCTGTGCTTCACTACACTGTGCTGTGCTTTTACCAGGGGGATACCAAAGCAGTACACTTTGAGAAGGGGGCTGGTTCATTATCTTCTCTGTGCTTCACTGCACTGTGCTGTGCTTTTACCAGGGGGGATACCAAAGCAGTACACTTTGAGAAGGGGGCTGGTTCACTATCTTCTCTGTACTTTACTGCACTGTGCTGTGCTTTTACCAGGGGGGATACCAAAGCAGTACACTTTGAGAAGGGGGCTGGTTCATTATCTTCTCTGTGCTTCACTACACTGTGCTGTGCTTTTACCAGGGGGGATACCAAAGCAGTACACTTTGAGAAGGGGGCTGGTTCATTATCTTCTCTGTGCTTTACTGCACTGTGCTGTGCTTTTACCAGGCGGGATACCAAAGCAGTACACTTTGAGAAGGGGGCTGGTTCATTATCTTCTCTGTGCTTCACTGCACTGTGCTGTGCTTTTACCAGGGGGGATACCAAAGCAGTACACTTTGAGAAGGGGGCTGGTTCACTATCTTCTCTGTACTTTACTGCACTGTGCTGTGCTTTTACCAGGGGGATACTGAAGCTGAGCACTGTTTAAAGTTTGATCCTGGTCGCTGCCTAGCACCTGGTGGAAAAATATTTTAAGTAAAAAAAAATTAATAAGAAACTCAATTAGAATAAAACTGCATGATAAACTCGAGCTGAAGCAATTCATCAGTTTAAAAGTAATCAGTTTAAATCTAACTTGAGTGAGCAATCAATTAAAATGAATTAATATGAAGGAGAAATTACCCATTACCCAGCCCCACAGCTCTAACCACTAGATCACACTCCCTCCCAGTCCCTCAGCTCTAACCACTAGACCACACTGCCCTGCCATTTTCAGGCTTCTGCAGAGAGCTGGCCGGATGCTTTAATGTTTGTTAATAGTCTATTTTAAGCCTGTTTAAGGAAACCTCTTTAGTGTGAGAGCTCTGTGGGGCTGGTTTAGAGAAGAGTATTTTACTGCTATCCCAGGCTAATTGTAACCCACCTGGGATTAGCTAATGATCCCCCCCCCCCTCCCCCTCCCCCTCCCCCCCCACCTCCCCCCCTCCCCCCCCCCCCCAAACCCCCCCCTCCACCCCACTCTCCCCCTCTCTCTCCCCCCCCACCCCCCCCCCCCCCGGCCCTCTCTCCCCCCCCCCCCCCGGGGGCGGGTGGTGTGTGTGTTTAGTCCCCCTCCCTCTGTGCAACACAAAGTGACGTCGTCTCCTTCGTCGCGAGGAGCGCACTTCGTTTGCAAATCGGTCCTAGCCAGGAGTAATTCAACATACCTTCAGGAAAATCCTTTGGAACATTTGTAACTCCCCCCCCCCCCCCCAAACCCCCCCCCCCCCCCACACACCCCACCCCACACTGTACAACAAGCTTCTCAACCAACATTTCAATTACAAAACATCGGTAGAGTTCATCTTATAGTTTGACAGCCGGATCGCTGCGATCACATTAGTGCATTATTAACCCTTTCAGAGCCTGTGACGACGTGCATTTTGTAATTTCGTTTCGCTCCCTCCTCGCGTTTCTCTTGGATTGTATCGATAATTTACTGAAGAACCCAAAGAGCCATCTGGACGAGCAGGGAGTTCTCAAAGATCCCTCGAAACGACTGGCACGGTGCAAACCCAGACAAACACGGTGAACAGGAAGAGACAGGCCCTGCTTCACCCCCTGTTCGACCCTGGCGCTCCTGATCCCATTACCCTGAAGCCTCTGTCCTGTCAGTCAGGATCAGCAGTGGGACTCCTGGAGATGCTGATATCACTGCGGAGCTGTGCTGCTGAGCCCTCGTGCTACATACTGTAACACACAGTCTCCATGAGGCTCCCCCAGCCCCTTACTAACACAACCCTTTACAGGACCTGCGCACCAGGGGAATACTATAGAACCCCCCCCCATACAGGCTATGCTGGTGACCGTAATAACCCTGACCAGTGCAGAAACAGGCTGCCTTCGGAAGGTAAGAATGGCTTCTATTCTGAAAATGACAGAAAATGACAAACACCTCCAATATATCTTTACAACTGAAATGACGCTGAAAATGCTACAATAAAAAGCTTTTCTGCGGAGGCATCTGCAAACACGCTCTCCGGTCTCAGAGCGGTACTGGAAGCACTTGGCATCAAGTCCAAGATAAGCGAGGTGATGTGCAACACTCTGGGCCGGAGCTGTTTGTGTACCACGTGCGACATCTGTCTCTGCGACGGCTGTTTAGTTTCACCTCCGTTTCCCCATCTGCAGCGCTGTGTGTGTCGAGGCGCAGTCAGGATCCTGCAGCGCAGGTCACCCCTACCTGCTGCGTGCGTCACCTTGCAGAGATCTCTGTGAGCCTGGAGCTCAGACTGTGCGCAGGGCAGGGAAACGGCTTCCTAATGAAATCTGTGTGTCACTGTCGGCTGAGGGCACACACACACACACACACACACACACACACACACACGCACACACACACACACACACACACAAGCACGCACACACACACACACACGCAAACACACACACACACACACACACACACACGCACACACACACACACACACACGCACCTGCTCTGCACCAAACTTTTCCACATGACGTAAAATCCATCCATCCTTTTTTTTTCTCTCATGCATAATACATGATATACAGTAAAAACCAGCGCATAATACATTCAATACAGTGGAAAGCAAGCAGCTACATTCCGCGTCCTAGTTCACCGTTCCTATTTAAATCTCATACAGAGCTGGAGGATTTCTACCGGGATGCAGTTCAAAAGGGTCGCTTAACGAGGGACCATTTTGAACGGAAGAAAATGGATTTGAAATAAATAATTCAATAAAAAGTAAATTGATTTTTTTTTTTTTTTTTTTTTTTCTGAAACAAACTTATAAAATATTGATTCTTTTCATTCCAGAGTGTTCTCTCAAGTTACAGTGTTGCATCTCTCCTGCTTACAGGTACTCTTGGTAAAGCCAGCTCTTACTCGCACTGTTTCAGGATCTTTGCAGTGATAGTAAAAGAGCTTTGACTGCAATTAGTTTAAAAAACACAGCCGGGTCTATTTTACACTCGTATTAACGGTCGATCTCGGCTGTACGTGTAGTTTATTTCAGTGACGTCACTTTGAAAGGTAAGGGATTTCAGTTTCACTTTTCCGTGCTCTTCAGTACGGGAAAACAAAATAAAAGAGACACCTCACTGTGTGAATAACGGGAGACATGCAGGCACCCGTCCTTTCAACCTTGACAGGTAAGCGAGTAAACACAAACATTATGCATGAACATGCAACCCTTGAAACACGGCTAAATATACACCCTCGCACCTTGTGCACATTATAAACGCGCTCGTCTAAACAAGTTAGGAGACTTGAGCAAACTTTCCAGTCAGCTCCGCGGGGTGTAGTTCTGTTTGAAACCACAAGAGGGCCCTAATAAAGAATACCTTCTGCCATCTGAAACGCCAGGGAGTCTGCAGGGTGCTTAAATCGAGTGAGCGCCCGACAGACACCAGCCTGCCCAAATCTACTGTACATTATTAACTAGACTGGCCAGATCTACCGTACACTATAGACCCCAGAGCATCTAACTGCCAGTTAAACTTCTTCAGTGTTTCTAAGCAGTTCGCTGGAGCATATTCCCCCCAGACAAATGATGAATTAATGAGCTTCTTGAATATTAATAAGCTTCTTGGATATTAATGAGCTGCTTGGATATTAACGAGCTGCTTGGATATTAATGAGCTTCTTGGATATTAATGAGCTTCTTGGATATTAATGAGCTGGAAGCTGGACGCGTTGTTAATGCCTTTGCCCGTTGCATATCCAGCGGCAGGGTTAGCGGATGCAGGACACTCATTCCTGATCGGATTTCTGTTTGTCATGTTGCCAAGGCGATTAGAGGGGTGCTTTGAAAGCCATCCCAGAAATATTGGAACCGTCAAAAAAAAAAAAAAAAGCGACCATCATTTTTATAGGATACTGTACATTAAAGTGGACGATACTGCACATGTTAATATTTATTGGTAATGAAAAAGATATTAGAATCGCATATCGGGTCAGCACAGTAGTTGCCAGTCTATAACAGAGCCTGCCACTCGGGGCACCTCCCAGGGCACAGACTCGGGTGCAGGACATGTCATATTGAGTCATGCAGAGGCATCACAGACACGCAGCTCGGAGTTGGGGGCTGCCAGCAGATGGTCGCTGCGTGAGTGATTTTTTAATAGTAAACCCGACCTACTTAGAAACTTGTGATCCAACTGCTTTTCAGCGGGTTCGCGTCGGTGTTTTTATGGTAACGTTGATGACACTCGCTGGAACGAATGGCCGGGAATGACAGTAATTCGACGACCCTCCGAACTGCAGGTAGAAAGAGCGCCCTCCAGCGGCACGGTACGGGATACGAAACGTGAACACCGCCGAGTCCTGCAACCTGGAGACCCTGCCAAGCGAGCACAGGAGACAGAGAGACCTCCCCGGGGCTCTGCTAGCACAGCTGGGATATACAGAGGAGCCTGTGCGCGCTTTCCTCTCGATCTAAAAGACCACTGCGGCATCCCATAATAAAAACTCAGCAGTGTCGCATCGCAGTGAGGACAAGAAAAAAAAATCTTTCCCCTATTTCTGTCTCTTTCTCTCCCTCTTTCTCTCTCCTGTTTTCACTCCCAGAGAATGAGAAAATAAATCCTTAACCCTATGAATAATTTAGGACTCTGCGTAACAAAAAATGCAGAGAGGCATTAAATGCGCTCTCTCGCTCCCTGCCTCGCCCGCACACTCTCCAGGTTTAACCCCTTCGCCGCCGCCCTCTCCCCCAGCGAGGCCACGCTGCTCAAGAGCTGCACAGAGATACCAGAATCACTATGGACGGAGTTCTGCCGCACTTCAGTGCAGCGCATTCATGTCTAAAGTATTCTGTAATTAATAAACCCGGTCAGCAAGGGGCGGCGGTGCTGTCGTAAAGCCAGCCCTGTCGTGTGATCGTCTGAAAATGACTGTAGAAAATGACAAACCCAGCCGCTTGCTCCCGGGTGCCTCGTTTCAACTGCTCGTCTCTGTTGTGAATGGCACAGTGGGGTCGTGTAATTCTGGGCTTGTTTTCTGGGTGTTGCGGTTTTATCAACAGGGCACTAATTACACGTCACGGCGGATTGTATTTCTGCAACTTTGCACAAAATAATGCAAAACCAAATCTATACAAGTAAGGTTTCAGGTTTAATCAATGAAACGGAAACGGAATCGTTAAGTCTCTGTGCTTAATGTGCGCAGATGCTCTGCGGCGGCTGTACCTCCCCTCCCCTACAGGGGGCAGACAGAGTCACATTGAGTTAAAAAATGATGCTATAATCGCTCTCTGCACACCAACACCTGTACCACGATCCTTATCATTAATTACTGTGGTGTGTTTGTTTCAAACACCTAATAATCTCCATTTGTTTGGAATAGGGCCCAGTGATGTTCTATATCCTGCTTTATAAAGAGTAGAGGGATCAATAAGGTTTTCACGCATCTGTTCCCATGGTGGGGGGGGGGGGGGGGGGGGGGCCTGCTGTGTGATTGAACAGTGCGTGTGCGTGAGTGAGTAAGTGTGCGTGGGAGTGTACATGCATGTGAGTGAGTGTGTGAGTGAGTGCGTGTGAGTGTACATGCATGTGAGTGTGTGTGAGTGAGTGCGTGAGAGTGTGTGTACGTGCAGTGTGTGTGTGAGTGTGTGAGTGAGTGCGTGTGAGTGTACATGCATGTGAGTGTGTGAGTGCGTGTGTGAATGTATGTGAGTGTGTGAGTGAATGCGTGTGTGCATGTATGCGAGTGTGAGTACTATTGAAGCTCAGCAGTTTTCCAGCACAGAGCCGCTCATGATAACACAGCACAGAGCTGCTCATGATAACACAGCACAGAGCCGCTCATGATAACACAGCACAGAGGCGCTCATGATAACACAGCAGAGCCGCTCATGATAACACAGCACAGAGCCGCTCATGATAACACAGCAGAGCCGCTCATGATAACACAGCACAGAGCCGCTCATGATAACACAGCAGAGCCGCTCATGATAACACAGCACAGAGCCGCTCATGATAACACAGCACAGAGCCGCTCAGGATAACACAGCACAGAGCCGCTCATGATAACACAGCACAGAGCCGCTCATGATAACACAGCACAGAGCCGCTCATGATAACACAGCACAGAGCCGCTCATGATAACACAGCACAGAGCCGCTCATGATAACACAGCACAGAGCCGCTCATGATAACACAGCACAGAGCCGCTCATGATAACACAGCACAGAGCCGCTCATGATAACACAGCACAGAGCCGCTCATGATAACACAGCACAGAGCCGCTCATGATAACACAGCACAGAGCCGCTCATGATAACACAGCACAGAGCCGCTCATGATAACACAGCACAGAGCCGCTCAGGATAACACAGCACAGAGCCGCTCAGGATATCACAGCACAGAGCCGCTCTCCACTCTCTGCTCCAGCTCGGGGATATTGATGATTCAGGAGGTCAAAGGAGGCTCTGAGATCGTTAGCATCCGCCAAGGAAACAGAGCAGGGATCAGGTTTCATATACAAGGGTAACACTCACACAAAGACATTCTCATTCACTCACTCTCTCTTTCTCTCTCTCTCTCTCTCTCTCACACACACACACAAGGGTTAAACACATTTCTACACTGTAACATTCAAAGTTAGTCTGAAATGAAATTGGTCTGGGATAAATAATAACAAACCCACGTTGAGAAAGCTGTGTTTAACCCAAAGCCTTTCAAACTGCGAGACAGGCAGGAGATCTTGTTCTTTCAGACCTGCACTGAACTGTGCGACTCGCCTAGAGCCACAGTCAGAGGGAGAGTACGTTGTAATCCGAAATGTGACCCTGCAATGGGAGTGAGGAGACAGCTCCCCCCAGCCTCTCCTCCGTCGCTCGCAAGTACACAGGGAGATTTGTCCTCTATAACGATGCTTCTCCTCTCCTTCTCACCCCCCCCCAAAGCGCTATTCTGCTGATGCGTCAATTTGTCAGAAATAAAAAAAAAAGGATTGTTTTGCGAACGTGACGAACATAACAGAATGAAACACACAGCCCTGAATGCACAAGGTCCTGGAAGGCAGTCGGGGATCAGAGAGGACTTACTGGTGTCTTACTGGTTATAACCAAACTGGTTTGTAATATCCCAGCACCTTTCAATAGCTACTACACATACAGATACACAACGGTATACAAACACACACACAGAGACACACACAGGTACATACAGACACACACACACACACACACACACAGACACACACACGCACACACACTTTATATGCTAACTCCTTAAATAAAGTTTACAAAAACTCAGTTTTCTTTTAGTTCCTGTACGTGTGGAACAAGCGATCCAGGTGCAGTTATCATTAAACAGTCATTTAGCAGACGCTCTTATCCAAACTGACCTGGAGGCTAGGGGGTGAACTCTGCAGTCGCCTGCAAGAGGACCTCGGTTTAACGTCTCACCTGAAGGACAGAGCCACACATGATGCTGGCAGACCTTGCTTGCGTTCTGTGAAAGCGCCAGAGATGAATATCATTGCTTGGAAAGCGTCCACCTCAGCACTGCCCTGTCCCTGGTGCGTGAGCGAGAAACGAGAGAAACATTTCACACCCAGAGGGCATTGCTCTGT
The DNA here is from genome assembly GCF_017654505.1 of Polyodon spathula. Taxonomy (NCBI): domain Eukaryota; kingdom Metazoa; phylum Chordata; class Actinopteri; order Acipenseriformes; family Polyodontidae; genus Polyodon; species Polyodon spathula. The sequence continues at coordinate 8,267,248 of NC_054562.1, forward strand.
TTTACACAGAACGAGGCTGTCCGACCGGATCCAGAGACTTCACAGTGTACATACAAGCCCAGTGCGTTCCCCTGCAGCACCCCGGCTAGCAGGACCATCAGCAGGGCACCGCAGAACCAACCATTTCAACACAATGGACTGGGAGCAGATACTGCACAGTGCAGCACTCCTGCAGCCTTATTGACAACTGTGAGCCACATACAGTACCGCAATACGTCCACAAACAAAATTTCCACCCTTTATTTTTTTCCACAACTAACGCTGGATATAAAAACGGGAGGATTTGGAAGCAGAATTCTTTATTTCAGCCTGAATTTACAGGATTTCATTCCATAGCCAAAGGTGTTCACTCCACGTTCCTCGTGGCCAGGCGTCTAGTGAGCGATATCTGGGTAGGACTGTGGCTTGGGCTTTCTTTAGACCCACTGCTCCAGGTCCTATCTCTGCACACAGCCCCTCAATCGCTCACTCTCAGACCCCCAGCATAGCTAGTGTTTCATTCACCGCACACCGACACAACAGAGGGGAGGGGGAAGGAAAATAGGAAACAGAGAGGGGGGGGGGGGGAGGTCATTGTGTGCCTGCAGTAAACGATGTGGCCCATACTCATATACAGTACACGCTTGCACTAATCTATACTACACAGTGTCATGCATCTAATTCAGAACAGGGTACCGTCAAATAAAACTCAAATGACTGCCTGCAGACTGAAATCTAGATCTAGAACAGGTCCACACTAATACAGTCTAATTGTTTCTTGAGATAGAAAATACAATGGAGGTAAAGATCTCTTGTAATTGTAGATCTCGCTCTTCGAACTCAAACGTTTCAAGACACAAACATCTGTATGTGTATTATATATATATATATATTATATATTATATATATATAATATATATAGATATAAACAACGAAGACACATCTGGGAGTCTAGTTTAACGTTAGGTCAGAGGGAAATATTGGCCGTTTTGTAGAAGAAGTTTTAGATTTGTTCTTCTTTCTGGCCCTCGTATCAAATTACAATCCAGCCCTTGATGAAATTGAATTGCACAGCTCTGCACAACACTAATGTATGGACAGAGTAAGCATCTAAACTACCACCTCTGAAACAAATCATATGGTATATAACACAATGATAGAATAGAACATATATATATATATAGCTCAGAAGCACAAGAGCAAGCAGGGAGATCGGGGTGATGTTCCTGCGATGGCTGCCACAGTATGAACATGTCAAGGTTAGGGCTAAGGTTAGGGTTAGGGTTAGGGTTAGGGTTAGGGCTAAGGTTAGGGTTTAAGGGCTGTCTTGGGCTGTCTATCCAGTATTACTATTAGTATACTATTTCACGTATTATGTACTTTCCACTGTATATCATGTATGATGCATTTCTCTGTATTTGAAGTATTATGGATTTTCTTTTTGTTACTGCATCTCGTAAAGCGCTGTGTGATGGCGCTCCACTATGAAAGGCGCTATATAAAATAAATATTGATTGATTGATTGATTGATTTTGCTCCTTTTTAAGCACTGCTGTTAATACATAAATACATAACTGAATAAATAACTCAGTAACTCAATAAATAGCTCATTCAACAAAGCCTCAAAGTAATACTCAGCCCATATCTGCTTATTGCCAGACTCCAGATGCAGCTCCTGAGTTGCTTGGATTAAAAATAGGCTGCCAAGTTGTGTACGGCCCTGGAAAGGGCTGTGTTTATGCAATCAGCTCACACACACTCCACTGCTTCACTGAGAGACTGAGGAGCTGCAACGAGGGCTAGAGCAGAGACAGAGACAGAGAGGGGAGAGAGAGAGGAGAGAGAGGAGAGGAGAGAGGAGGAGAGTGGAGAGAGAGGGGACAGAGAGGGGGAGAGAGAGAAGAGAGGGGGAGAGATGCCAGTGGATGACACGGTAAGTTGAGAGAATAACGTCTGTATTCTTATTTATTGCAGGACTGTCAATGAATACGTAGCAGTCAGGGCTCAGAGATTTTAAAAGGAAAAGCAATTTCTATTACGTTTTGGCTGGCTTGTGTTTGTTTTCAGATCTGTACGCTCGTCCACATTACAGGACTAGGACCTATAACTGCAGCCATCATGTCCTGTTCTGACATCTCAAAGTCACAATTCACTGCCCTGATGTCACACCATCAAGCTCCTGTGCAACGTTAGTTTATTATTGAACAGAGAAGATTAGATCAGAGAGTGTAGATCCTTCCACAGTTTTTGTACGCTGCGTTGTGTGCGTTCCCAGCGCTGGCCGTGTCACGCGAGCTGTTCAGTGTGTTGATATGTAAATAAATCCTGTTCGCCTGCGGGGGGCGTATCAGCTTCAAACTCTGTCTGGATCTCCTGCCTGTCACTCAGCAGTGAATGCACGCACCCACACGGCAGACCGCTGTCACAAGCATCTTTCTAAATTTAGGGGAGCTCCCTAATAAAAGATGAATCTCAAAACAAGAGCTATGTGCATACAGTAACTGCTACAGCTGTGTGTAATGGTTTATAAACCAGGATTCAATTCATCCAACTCTTTACGTATCCATCCTGACTCTGGTCCCAGCGCAGTCAGATAACTGAATTATAAAAGAGAACAGGACAGCCCCTCCTGGGGTTCCTAAACCTCTCGATATTCTGTGAGCGGAGTTCAGGCGACTGCTCTCTCAGGTTAAAACATGACGGAACCCCTCGATACAATGCAGTCCCTGTAGTTCACTGCAGCCTGTTTGAAAACAAAATGCATGTGCTGGGGTGTCGCAGTTTTATAGAACGTCATGACGCCCCGTTAAAATTTACACTGACCTGGTTCGGGACGCTACACCTTTAAAAAGAAAATTAATAAATAAGGAATTTCTGTACATTGAGACTGGGATCAAGTTTAAGGTCAACCAGATGTCTCGGGAATGACAGCGCCAGGGAGTTGCAGCTCTCCATGCCCGGAATACACTGACCCAAGCAGTGGGATAGAACTGGCAGCTGGCATGCACACCATGGCACGCAAACCTGTACCCCAAACAACCATCTTACAAGCCAAGCACAGTCCCACCTACAGCTGCAGACAAAGCTTTCGTATCCCTCTACAGAATTAACTCATTTTGCTTCATGAAGTCGAATGAAACCTGCTGAATAACGCTGTGTTAACGTATTGAATTGCACATTGCAGTTTTCCCATATATTTCCCAAAAACTGAAAAACGTGACATTTCAAAATCTCACATGAAATACTACTGTACTACTATGATGGCTTCCCGGAAGACTTTTGCAATATCATTTTGTAGTTTCTTTGATTACATGACATTATGTAAAAAGATCAAAATTATATTCATTAATTATTATTCTATTTTTTTTTTTAATGAATGTTTCAATCCAAAAATTAAGTGATGCAAAACGCTTGCCCAGCGCTGTACAGCACTTCACCGTTCACTCCTCTGCACCCAGCATCCCTGCACATTCATTTGTGAAGCTATTCCAATGCAAGCAAGCTTAACTATGATACTTAGACCCAGTTTTACAACCTTATGACACACACAGCTGGTCAGTGGGCTTTGAACCCAGATCGTCCCTCAGCTCGAACCGTTGTGCCACACCTGCCCCAGGTCACACGCACACACACACACACTCAGTCCCAGCCCGAGGATTCGAACCAGGATCTCTTGCCTTCAGCCTGGTTTTGTACCAAACACATATCAGCTCCATTTGGAGCCCTCATGATGGTTTCAGGTTCCACAGTAAGCAAGGTCAGACTGGGACCCTCCAAATCCACACTCCCTGCCCCTGCTAACCCCCTCTGATCCTGGGTACAGCTCCCTGTGCAGCTGCCTCTCCAGCACGGCTCCAGCCTCATGCCAAGTCTAAAATGATCGATCGCATTTTTTTCCACTTGGAGATTACAGCCTGGCTGGAACATCTTCCGCTCCAGAACGGAAAGGGTTAAGAACATCCATTGACCTCGCCGATCAAAGGACAAGGAACGACCCACAATCTTTAAGAAACAGTGTAATACCCCCGCTCCCTCCCCCAGCCCCTCGGCTCCCTACCTTGCGTCTGCGGTCCCGGGATCGGTTCCGCCGGGTCTTCTTCTCGTCCTCCTTCTCTTTGAGCTCCTGAGCGGCTTGAGCCTCGATATCTTTGTTCTTGCGGAGATGCTTTGCTGCTTGTGCCATGCTGCCGGCGGACCCTGTCCCCTTCCCAGTGGAGGGGCAATAAACACATCAACGGGAGAGAACGAAGACAGGTGCGCTCCAGGGAGCTCAAAGACGGGGTAGTGGAACGAAGACAGGTGTGCTCCGGGACCTCAAGAGGCTGGCCCGAAAGACAATGAAAAAAAGTTGTGACTCCACCGAAAGAGAGAAAAAAATATCTAATTCAGTTTTTATTTTTTGGATTCTTCTTTCTTTTTCTCTCCTCCTAGCACAATGCCTCCATGCTTCTGCTCCAGGATGCTAAAGGTGCTGTATGCGCCAGAGTCATTCCAGGGCTATACATAATTCACAACAATGTATGGCTCGCTCGCTCGCTCACTCTCTCTCTCTCTCTCTTCTCTCTCTCCGCTCTCTCTCTCTCTCTCTCTCTCTCTTCTCTGCCCTTGCCGTTACTTGGGGAACTGAATACAAAAACGCCCCGTCCACTGTTATGTGCGATGAAACGAGATCGGTGTATTCCTGGGCACCTGATGTGGGTTTACCTGCCCGTTTCTCAGCTACTAGCAGTACCTCGAACATCGCTTCTTTCCAAACAATGGAGTCGCAGTGCTCGCTCGTCGTAGAGACAGTCTATATATTGCCTCTCGTTATCTCCATAATGTCTTGTGGTAAGGCTTAGGACAAGTAAAAATACACACCTACTCCGTAAGACAAAGATGCTTGAATGTGCTTCTACCTTGCAGTCCCTTATGTCGCTGTGTGTGTTCAGCGTTAGTAAGAGTGATTTAAGAGGAGTGCTGTATGTGCGGTTTAGAGTTAGGACGTTTAAATTTGTGGGTTTTTAGAGGAGTAAGATTCGAACGGACAGCGACGTTTCGTCGACGTCAGTTTATTAAAGTTGTGTCTGAGTCCGCACGTCCGCGCCTGGACGGTAGCCAACATAACGTTGAGAGATGGAACGGACGGATGCGTGTCTCTCTCCTCTCTATCTTCGCGTATCTCCAAACGTTTACCTGCTGTGAATGGTTCTAGAGAGAGTTTGTTTAGAAAGGAGGAGCGGCGAGTGAGTGTTTTTAGTGACGACGCAACGACTACTGCGTCTCCTTCTTTCTATAGCGCTCTGGTCACTGAGAGATGTTGCTGTAGTGCAGGGAAAAATTCCCTAATATCACACTCTCTCTCTCTCTCTCTCTCTCTCTCTCTCTCTCTCTCTCTCTCTCTCTCTCTCATTCAATGCTCATTTCAGAGCCAATAAAAAGGCACAGCAGAGAGAGGGAGAGTGAATGAGCAGCCAGGCTGTGTAACACAGAAATCAAAGCAGCAGGCTGCATTTATATCATTTGTCTCTGTGATCTGTTTAAGACACACCGTGCCCAGTTTAGCTGCAAAGGTTGCAAAGTGTAGCGGGTGATAAAAATGAGCATCTTCGCGTTTGCCAGAATAAATCAGAGGGGATTTGCACAGGCGAGCGCATTGATATACCTCTGTTCCCTTGTTCTGGAAGGCAATTCCATTGAGCTGTATTGCACGATTTTTCAAAACGAAAACACATAGAAAATTGGAATTTTGAAAGAATATTCGAACATGTAAAAAAATGAATATACTAAAATGTGTTTTGAGTGCCGCTGTGGCTCTTGTTTTATAATGATCTGAACAGTGGTGGAGCTTGATTTTAAATGCATGTATTAATGTTGTTAGGAATCCTTGGAGAACCCTATCTGGATGAACAGACAGTTAGACAGCGGCGCTACTTAGACCAGCCACGGCGTAGATCACTGCAATAGACCCTTGTTGAGCGGTCTGATTAAGGCTGGCGCTGAGATTGTAAATAGCACTAAATGGTGTTCTCCGGTTGCTGCATGAATGTGTGAAGCATCAGTTTTGTGTTCATCGCGGTGCTCAGCTTGCTTCGTTAATTGCTCTCACACTTATTGTCATTTAAAGCATGCTGGTAGAGCACTGCAAAGTACCGCCTTCTGGGGGAGTGTCTAACTGGCATGTCAGTCAATTGGGGAAAGCTGTTGGTTGGTTAACTGGAAAGGGGGTGGGGGCAATGCGACCCTCCAGGTGTACTGATCAGTGGTATTGTCATCCGATAGTGAACCCCGATCACTGTTCTGCCTGCTTCCCCCCGGGACCCCCTTGCAAACGAGACACTGGTCAACGGAGGCAATGCTTCCAGCGGGTCCCCGCTCTGTCTAAATAATCCAACCACACAGAATGAAAAAAAGAGCTGCTTCAATGATTGATTGAAGGGTCTGGTTAGAATGTACTGAGCAATGAGTCAGAAATGCAGCAGTGAATTCAAACACTCACATGAAGGAGCACAGGAACCGCACGCTCAGATCCACTTTCCTGAGAACCGGATTTCCAAGGCAAGAACACAGCCGCTTATGTCTTGAACTGTTTTGCGCCTGCGTGCAGGGAAAAGGCCCGGGCACTGCCGGCCAAAAACATGCAGTTCAATGCCAGAAAGACCCAAACGGGGCTTTTTGAGAAGAGAAGAGAAGGATCCCTGTGCATATAATCTAAAGTGAAGGGCATCTCTGAATGAACTGCTATGGGTACAGAGGTTACAGCAACAGGCAATGAAACACACAGCACCTGTAATGGAACCTTGATTGAAGGTATCAGAAAACTGTGTGCCCACTATGAAGACACCATCTCAAAGCGTGCGGTCTCTATCACTGATACGGGCAAGATAAAAACAGCGTGGCGGTGAAGGTGTTAATCTTAACTGGACAACGCCAGTAATGGAACTTAATTGAGAAAAATCACAGAATACAGCAGAGTGCCAAATATTCAGACCCGAACTCAAACATCTCTAAAGCAGAAGGCTAAAGAGTCACATGACCAAAACATGGCAGCCATTTATGTGAGAGGTCAATGTGAAGAGAACGGTTGCATTCCTCCAGCAGGAAGTGGACAGCTCCACTGGGTTAAGAGAGACGAATAACAGAAATACTGCAGGCTGCAGATCTGCTGAAGCATGCAGGACCCACACTTACCTCAAAATACTCTGCGAAATGTTTCAAAAGAATATTCAAGCAAGGCAAATCCTCCCCGAGCAATTCAAAGCATCTATAAAAACCAAAATATCAGAACTCCAGTTCAGCTGTTCACTGCCCAGTTGAGCAGCTCAGTGGTTAGAGTGCTGGGCTGCAGTGTGGAAGGCAGTGGGTTTGAGTAGCTCAGTGGTTAGAGTGCTGGGCTGCTGTGCGGAAGGCAGTGGGATTGAGTAGCTCAGTGGTTAGAGTGCTGGGCTGCAGTGTGGAAGGCAGTGGGTTTCAGTAGCTCAGTGGTTAGAGAGCTGGGCTGCAGTGTGGAAGGCAGTGGGTTTGAGTAGCTCAGTGGTTAGAGTGCTGGGCTGCAGTGTGGAAGGCAGTGTGTTTGAGTAGCTCAGTGGTTAGTGTTGGGCTGCAGTGTGGAAGGCAGTGGGTTTGAGCAGCTCAGTGGTTAGAGTGCTGGGCTGCAGTGTGGAAGGCAGTGGGTTTGAGTAGCTCAGTGGTTAGAGTGCTGGGCTGCAGTGTGGAAGGCAGTGTGTTTGAGTAGCTCAGTGGTTACAGTGCTGGGCTGCAGTGTGGAAGGCAGTGGGTTTGAGTAGCTCAGTGGTTAGAGTGCTGGGCTGCAGTGTGGAAGGCAGTGGGTTTGAGTAGCTCAGTGGTTATAGAGCTGGGCTGCAGTGTGGAAGGCAGTGGGTTTGAGTAGCTCAGTGGTTAGAGTGCTGGGCTGCAGTGTGGAAGGCAGTGGGTTTGAGTAGCTCAGTGGTTAGAGTGCTGGGCTGCAGTGTGGAAGGCAGTGGGTTTGAGTAGCTCAGTGGTTAGAGTGCTGGGCTGCAGTGTGGAAGGCAGTGGGTTTGAGTAGCTCAGTGGTTAGAGTGCTGGGCTGCAGTGTGGAAGGCAAGTGGGTGTGTTTGAGTAGCTCAGTGGTTACAATGCTGGGCTGCAGTGTGGAAGGCAGTGTGTTTGAGTAGCTCAGTGGTTAGAGTGCTGGGCTGCAGTGTGGAAGGCAATGGGTTTGAGTAGCTCAGTGGTTAGAGTGCTGGGCTGCAGTGTGGAAGGCAGTGGGTTTGAGTAGCTCAGTGGTTAGAGTGCTGGGCTGCAGTGTGGAAGGCAGTGGGTTTGAGTAGCTCAGTGGTTAGAGAGTGCTGGGCTGCAGTGTGGAAGGCAGTGTGTTTGATTAGCTCAGTGGTTAGAGTCCTGGGCTGCAGTGTGGAAGGCAGTGTGTTTGAGTAGCTCAGTGGTTAGGGTGCTGGGCTGCAGTGTGGAAGGCAGTGGGTTTGAGTAGCTCAGTGGTTGTAGTGCTGGGCTGCAGCGTGGAAGGCAGTGGGTTTGAGTAGCTCAGTGGTTGAGTGCTGGGCTGCAGTGTGGAAGGCAGTGGGTTTGAGTAGCTCAGTGGTTAGATCTGGGCCCCAGTGTGGAAGGCATTTGTTTGAGTAGCTCAGTGGTTAGAATGCTGGGCTGCAGTGTGGAAGGTAGTGGGTTTGAGTAGCTCAGTGGTTGTAGTGCTGGGCTGCAGTGTGGAAGGCAGTGGGTTTGAGTAGCTCAGTGGTTAGAGTTTGTAGCTCATGTGTTGTTCAAATTACAGTGGCATGTTAATGTGTGTAATTGGTTAGATCTCTTTGTAGTGTAACTGCTCCAAGCTGCACTGTTAATGACTGCAGTATAATTGTAACTGTGATTATACTTGAACAGAATAACCGCGGCTGTAACGGAAATTACTGTAATAAAGGACTTTGTGCAGCGCCGTTTTTTTTTGCGTCTCGAACTTCATCTATAGAAACGAATGCAAATGAAGTTCACATACCTCGAGTCAAAGGACTCCTTTCTGTCTGCTGTTCGGGCTTGCAACGCATCCTCTGAATGATCACAAAAATAAAACCATAAGCGTTAAAAACAGCATAATACAAAATGAGAAAAGCTGCGGCGCTAAAATTCAAACCCGAACCGCGCAAATTAACCACCACCACCGGAAAGAATACAACAATTAGGCCACGTGACGGCTGTCTCGCGCTGTACCTGTGCAGGTGTCGGGTGCGCGTTTTTTGGTTTTGATTATTATTATTATTATTATTATTATTATTATTATTATTATTAGTTATTATTATTATTATATGGTATTCCAGAATGTATTCATTATATATTTGACTTTGTATACATATTTGCCTTCTATCAAAATATATAGCAGGGCCCCTTATATCAAATCGTCCTCAGTGCTGCACCATTCCTAGCCGTGTAAAAACACATGACCATGCAAACATTTAAATAGACACGTGACTGTATCGATTGCTGTTTTGTTTTTCCGATAGAAATTTCGGGCACGCTTGATTTTGAGTGCCGCAAATCTGTATTTCATAGGTATGCAATGAACCATTTGCTGGACTTTAATGACATGTTAATAAGCAATCAATAGAGATGCCACGCTTTTTTTTTTAAAAAAAAAAAAAAAAAACCTTTGTTGGTTTTCATATTTTGCGACGTGTATTTCAGATATATTTGTCGGAGATTATCCCTTTAAAAAAAGGTTCTTTTCAGCACCAGAGCTGTAAGACACGCCTCCCGCCATATTTCGCGAAGTGTATTTCAGATATATTTTCGGAGATTATCCCTTTAAAAAACGAAAGTCGTTCGACGCACGGAGGGCGTGAGAGAGGGAGAGGAAGACCTCTGAGGGAGAGAGCCTCTGCCCTCTCCTTCTCTCTCCTCCCCTCTCCTCTGCACACTCACAGGGGACAGACTTGCTACGTAATAGACTGACTGACGGCCTCCCCTCCCCTCCCCTCCCCTCCCCTCCCCTCCCCCTGCCCGGCGTGGCTCAGTCTCTCCGTCTCTCTCCCTGCTCCCCTGCTCCCCCGCTCCGGCGAGAAGCCTGTCCGCTTCTGGAATTACTGCTGCACTCGCAAGCTTTACCGTTGTGTGTTTCACGCGTTTTATTTGGACCGCGGCGCCTCTTTGTTTGCCCGTGCGTTGTGTTGTGTTTCTTGTGTGTTTTTTCTTGTGTGTTATTAAAGCTACGTGATAGCGCTTCGGGTCTGCGTCCTGACGGCGGCAAGCCTCCCCATAGCCGCTGTCCTGCCTCAAGCGTGCAGACGCGCAAACAGTAACGCTGTTCCTGCTTTAACGCGCGAATGGTGCCTTGATCTGTTGCAGGGTGAGCGGCAGTGCCGATAGCTTCACCCATACCCTATTCAGGGACTCGGGATTTGAAAAAAATAGATGCTTGGTTGAGTTTGACGCAGTGTGAACAATGCGACAAACGGCAATGTTCCCACGACGAAGGGGTGCTGCTGGAAATATCAGCACACTGATAATGAACTTCCAGTGAAAGACCCCGATAGCACCGAGGATCACGGAGGACAAGGAAGAAAATCAATTATGAACACCGTACGGGAGATACTGCAATTAAAGAAGGGATCTATGAGACCTAGGAGTTCATGCTGACTCAGAAATGTCTTCATCTAGACAATGTGGGGAAGCTATAATACAAGGCCAACACAATGCTCGGATATGTTGTGAAAAGTGTTGAATTGAAATCAAGGGAAGTCATTTTAAAACTTTACAATGCATTCAGTCTAGCAGCTATAGCTTCAAGCGGCTTTGAAGTTTGGAGTTAGTTCACTCATAAAGCTAGAACATTTTTCCGTGATGCTTGTGGGCAACCCCTAGGGAGGAACTTCCAAAACAATTATTGTGTTTAGCAGCCAGGGGGCGCTCTAAAAATGGATACGCCTCCAGATTGTGGGGAGACTTGACCCAGCACCCCATCACATGACTCAAGGTCACTTTTCATTGAAGGTAAGTTGCAGTAAATGCCCCTGCTCAAAATCTATCAAAAATAATGTTTCAAGCCAGCCGTCCAATTATGATTTCTGTCAACAGTTAATGGGTGAGTGTCTGAGTTTATCAGTCAGTAAAGACTGTGGCAAATATCGCCACTTGTGTACCAGGGAAGAGACGCTTCAGAAGTATGCTCAGACTGCCCATCTAAAGAGAGAACGCACATCAGTCTTTGTGGATTTCGTGTGGCAGAAGAGGCTTGCAGGCTTCATCACGAACAGAATCTCTCCCAGTGAAGTCGACTTCTTTGCCCCGATGCAAAGCTGAACACATTCGCCTCAACAAGACCTTGAAGAAACGGGGCTCGTTTCGCTTATGTGAAGCGGAGTGTTCTGGTTACAGTTCCAAACAGAAGCAAAAAAAAAAAAAAAAAACAGGAACTATTCATATTGACAGACGAATATTCAGCAAACTGACAGAAAGACTGTCAGATGGAGGAAGGTTGTTCTTGGCAGGGCGCTTCGCAGACACATACAGAGAGAGAGAGAGTGTGCTGGTTCTATTAAAGGACTAACCTGTGGAATCCTCTAGGGGGCGACACCACTAGTTTGCTGCAGCAGCGTTCCACCCAGCCAGCAGAGGGTGGTTATGTGTTTGTGGTGCCCCCATTGTGATCAATCGGCTCTGATGCCGTTCTGCCTGCCCCTGTCTGAATGTGCTACACCCAGTTTGAAAAGCAGACATGCAAAGTGCAGCCTGGGTTACCAACAACGTGTTCTCAAAAAATCGCTATTAATGATTGCACAGCCCAGCCCAGCCCAGCGCAGCACAGGGCAGGAGCGGCAGTGCCACCTAGTGGTCAAATATAATTCATCTTGATTGCTTAATTAGATACAGCAGCCGCGCGTTCTGTCTCGCAGGTTTGCTGTTTCACCTCTGAAATGGCTTCTGGTTCACGGCGTGCTACTGGCTGAAAGCGAAGCGGTGTGTAATGCGAATTCAGTATGTTAACATTTGTCAGCAGATTTCACTCGACTTTATGAAGCAGGGTGAGTTCATTCTCTACGATGATGCAAAACAACCATAATTCATACAGAGCTTAAACTGGACTCGTTACATCGCTTGACACACAAGGTCCTTCACTCTGTAGCGTTGCATATGGACCAGATATTTCATGCCAGACATTTCAGCAGGTTCATATCCGACACGTTCAGTATCGGAGTGTACAGCACAGCGCGCACTGGCTGAGTGGGAAACTTGCATCTAAAACAGCACTCCTGGTTTTGAAAATGGTTCAAATCTCTACAGCCGGCTTTTCAACGCGTTTCTGAGAAGAGTGTGTTTGTCCAGACAGAGCGCGCTTCAGAAAGCCAAAGATGGATTCTTTCACAGCGCAGGGGGCCCTGCTCCAGCGTCTCTTACACCCGCGGCTGTCAGTAGCATTTAACGCCGTTTTCTTCATAAACTGTGCCAGTGTCTTGTTCCCTCTTTTTGTTGTCCTTCAGTATTCTCCACTAGGGGGAGCCATCTTACTTGTAATACTGAAAAGTCGGGTTTGTTTTAAAAAAACGATTGCAATTCTGAGACGGTGTGACTGTGGCGTTGAATTGAAATGATTTCAGTTTCCCACTCCGAATGTCAGGCTGGGAGAGAATGTCATGCGTCGATAGAAGCCACACAGGAGAGTCAAGCGTCACCCGAATTCCATTCTGTCCGAACTGTGCTTTGCTTTTACCAAGGGATACCACAGTAAACGGTTTAGAGTTCTGAAGCCAGATTCTTTCCCACTTGCAACTGCATGTGGATTGTGTAGGTGAAAACTGAGATTAGCCCATTAATTCTAGCATTTGCTAGTCCGATTAGTTGAGTAATTCTATTATGAACATGACATTTTGGATTGTGCTGCAGTTTCCTTGTTTGACCACCAGAGGGTACCACCGAGCTCTCTCCGCCGCCCTGGTCGTTGCACCGCTGAATGTTATTGCTGCAAGGAGAAACTAAGTCAAGCAGAGCAGCGTTTTGGCTATTGCACACTAAAGAGGGCACGAGCCTAGTGTTACCCACAAAACTGTAAAATGTACAACATAAAATCCCCCCCGCCCCCCCCCACTCCTCAGCAGTGCAGCTATTTATGGAGAGGCCTCGGATGGCGAGGGATACCCTTTGGGATGAGAAATCATTTCTCCTTCTCTCGCTGTCTTGCCATTTCCTGCTGAGAGGAAAGAGAAACCACATGTTGGGAAGATGGGGGGGCTCAGGAAAGACGGATATCCCCTTGGAGGTGGGGGGGTCTGGGGGCACACGCCCTAAACCTCTTACTGCCCTAACATTTAATAATCTGCACAAACAGGGGCACTGCAATGGCAATGCAGAGAGACAGGGACACTGCAATAGCAATGCAGACAGACAGGGGCACTGCAACGGCAATGCAGAGAGACAGGGGCACTGCGATGGTGACACGTGATGTCATTGTTGTAGGAAGCTGACTCCCCCACTAGAGGGCGCCTCCTCTAGTCTTGAATGCGTGTTCATGATAAGCGGAGGTACCACAGTCTTGCTTTAGTATTTAACCAAACAGATGCAAAGCGTTTATTAACCCGACTCTTGACAGCCCCTCTGTTTCTCCCACCGAAACGCAGTAGAGAGGTGATTAATTACCACACTGCAGCGGGGTCAATTATCCAGGGCCGCCGCTGAGCCGTGTGCAGAGACCGGGCGTTGTCACCGGCAACTTCCATGATTAATCATTCAGGCCACGGGTCACGCACCTTCTCACACCACGTCTGAACATGCGACAGCCCGGCTGTGCTGCTGATTTCAACCCCTTTCACTGCTGATTAAACTGCAGATAGAGACAGAGGCATCAAAACTGAGCCAGTTCAGAGATTCATCACAGAGTGCGCACAGGGTTATCAAACATCTAAACATACGCTGTACATCAACGTGCATTTCACTAGAGCATGGTGCAATGTGTAAGGATTAGGACAGCAGGATAAAACAAAATATGTGCATAAAAAATATGACTTATGATGCTGTTTTATGATTAGTTTTGTTTATTTTTTGAAATTATTTTGTGCCACTTCCAAAGTAGCCAAAACAGTACAGAACAAGACATGAAAATGATTAATTTCATGACAATTGTGTAATTGCTATTTCAGACACTGCACAGTGCAGCGGTTCTGACACTCTATCACACTGTCTGTCTGCTGCTGATAGGGCATCATGGGACTGCAGTGGATTACCAGCCATGTGGATTGTGTGCTCATAGCACTGGGATCCCATCGGTCATGACAATGTTCCCAGTATGGGGCTCATCCCATTGAATGTGCCTGCGTGCTGTTGCTAGTACAGAGCCTCTGTGTTGCTGGTTTGATGTCTTGAGGAGGTGGCATTTGTTCACGCTGTGAAGTCTCTCTTTGCTCTTGTTTTGCAGCGATCTTTCTCTTCACAGGTTGAACAGGCTGTCTCTGAGTCCGAGCGGCATGCTGGGAAGGGTGCAATCCAAGGGAAAGGAATTCAGAAAGCGCTGGAATGCCTGTGTGGGTTAATTGGGACATTTTCTGAAACAGTTTTCCTAAGTGCTAATTGAAAAGAGGCGTCTTGTTTACAGACTTGCCTCTGTGAGTGTTAATTGTGCACAGTGCTGGGGCTGTGAGAGACTCTGGTGTAGAAAACACAGAGACACACAGAAAGAGAGCGAGAGAGAGAGACACACACACACACACATACACATACAGAGATACACACACACACACACACACACACTCACACCCAGACAGACAGCATTGGTCTTTTCAGAGTCCTAACCACAGCCGCTGCAGTTACAGATGTACTGACCAAACCGTTTAAAGCATTCTTGTTTTGCTGTTGTTCGCTTAGTTCTCCTGATCCCATATGAAGCCCTTTATCCGGGCACTATAAATTTACCTACCTGAGCAGCAGGTAATAGTACCCTGGTCAACCCAACTCCACGCAACTCAACCCAACCCAACCCAACCCAACATCACCCAACCCAACCCAACTCAACCAAACCCAACCCCACCCCACCCCACCCTCACACAATCACTTTCTGTGCTGCTCAGCAAACTGTTGGTCAGTGTCTACATGCAGTAATTCACTACAGTATCCCATAGCAGTAGCACTGCACAGCGTAGTAAAGCACAGAGAAGATAATGAGCCGCAGTATCCCTTGGTAAAAGCACAACAAGTAAAGGGGGGGGTGGGGGTGGTTGCAGTGAGTCAGCGCGCCATCACAAAGCTGCTCCCATATTTTGGGACAGATGTCACTTTGGCACTCACAGGAGTGGCGGCTGCTTTGTTGGCTGTGTGCAATTTAACAAAATCAAACCAAACATTCAACAACAGGACTGAGGGTCCCAGGGGAGAGAGGATTGCTGACAGTCCCATCTGCTGAGCTGCATCCCATCAAATTAGCACCTGAGGGACCAGTGGGGGGGGGTCTCTCCTCCGCCCAGCCCGGAGATGAGCAGGAACGCTGGGATACCCTCGCGCTGATGTGCACAGATCAAAGCGACAAGCAGGCTAATTGTTGTTACGAACACAGCCAGGCTCGACACTCCCAAGGGTAGCAGCATCTATAACAGGATCACAGCTGGGTTAAGAGGAGCAGCACCACATACTGGGGAACAAAGAGTGGACCATATTGCAGAAGGTTCTGATCTTAAATAGCAGACCCTGATATTGATGTGATACAGCCCTCTGAAATGTCTTTATAATATACAGCACTAGACCCTGATACTGATGAGATGCAGCCCTCTGAAATGTCTTTATAATATACAGCATTAGACCCTGATATTGATGAGATCCAGCCCTCTGAAATGTCTTTATAATATTGGCACTAGACCCTAATATTGAAGAGATCCAGCCCTCTGAAATGTCTTTATAATATACAGCACTTGACCCTGATGGTGATGCGATCCAGCCCTCTGAAATCTTGTTATAATATATAGCTGACCCTGATATACTGCTATATAACGGATCCTTACTCTATTACATGATGCTGATCCCCAGTGACTGTAAAGATGTCTGACACCATACAAGGAGCCTTGAGACTCAGAGTATGCACACCAGTACCGGCTCCCCTAATGATGCTCTAGCTCAGCTTTCTTTATTATTGATAACAATATTTATAATTGAACGAGTCGGGGAGCTGACAGCTGGGGTGTGTTTTAACAGCGAGTCGGTCCCGTCACAGACACTCGCACTCCCCCCTCTCTCTCACACACACACACACACACACCGGAGCCTCCCCGAGCTCCAAGCAGCCTGCTAATGAAACAGTTGCTGTTTTGCAGCCACAACATTAATTACTTGATCCCAGGATCTGGTAATGAAGCACTCTCCACAGCAGCACTAATTACATGAGCAAAAAGATGCAATTTCAAAGAGAACACAAGAGCCCTTCTCGTTTCTGAGCCCCGGGGCTTAGCTGGCCTCGCGTCTCGCATCTCGGAGGATGCCTCGCTGTGGAGGGGGAGGTGGGGTGAGGAGCCACGCTTCAGAAACACTCATTTCCTGCCACCCTTCCCGACAGGTGACAGGGTCCTTACTCTTGCTGCTCTGTGCAGTTTTAAAGGAGGTAATATCTTATTCATAATAGAAATTTTCTGATGACTGCAGATCCCTGTTCGAGCACAGAAGCCTCTCCCTGGATCACAGGGAGGGAGTGACCGTCATTCTGTCACTCTCAGTGTGGATGACCCCTTCACGCACTTCTTTCTGTCTCACCTACTCCACTGAGTTGTGAGTTTGTATTTCAGTCAGTATCTGCAATCCAAATTGGCATGTAGCTCCACTCCAGGTTTAACAGGTCAGGTGATATAATTAACTACTGCAGGGTCTGGCTGGAGATTTCATTTGTTCATTAAACCATTGGGAACAGGGTTGGAACAAAATCCAGGAGCGGACGCACCGGCTTTGGCGAGCCCAATACAGGGTTCAACAAGTGCAGTGTTTCTTATGCCCACTAGGGGCAGAGTGTTGGCGTTACTGGCTGCACTGAGAGAGAACAGTGGATTTCTTATGAAGCCACACAGCGAGCGGTATGTAATTCAATAGATTATAACACCAGCAACAATCGCTTGCTGTTTATTATTCATCCAATTAAATAAATACTCTCCACTCTACAGTGTGAATGTCTTTTTTATTTGAAAATTGTACATTTGACAGTTTTTCTCCCTAATATCGAGCATGTTTTGAAATATTAATATTAAAATGATCTGCATTTTCACTATATCATTGATACTATTTGTAATTTGATTTGTAAACAGAACCTTTTACTGCATAGCAACTGTAGGGATATAGTAGAAACTTAAAAAATAACACAATCAAATAAAAAAAAAATAACACAATAGAAATACCAAAGTCTATACAAAATTAAAAATAATTATATTTTCACAAAAAAAATATATATAGATACTGTATATATATAAAAAAGGTGGTTTAAAAACCATGCATATTAAAAACAAATGTGCAGCAGGAATAAAAAATTAAAATGAAACTCAAAATTAAAAATGAAACAATGAACTAAATATAGAAAAGGCACATCCCTTAAAATTGCACCCTCATCTCAAAGCAGCGAGGGCTACAGACATGACAGCATGATGAGCGAGGCCAGCCCAGCTGTGTGGCAAAATCTCCAATACACTGAGGTGTAAACACGCTCTTAATAAATGAAATAGGGTTTAGATCAGCCATCTTTTAAAGGAGCACTAATCACAGTTTAAAATAATATCATAGTAGCATTTTATTTTAAAATAAATCATGTTTTACATTATAGACTAGAAATGTGAATCCGCTGCCAGACCATGAAGTTGACCTACAGCAGAGGAAATGATCGTTTTCCAGGATGCCGAGGGTTCTACTTTCTGAACGAATTCTACAATAAAAGGTGGCCTTTAACCCTGATTTCTGATTTCTAACATCAAAGAATCACTCCTTCAGTCGTCTGATTTCTAACATCAAAGAATCAGGTGCTTAACGAATCACTGTGGAGCGGCCCACTCGCTTTCAATAACAGTTCCTAATTAGATTTTCCCAAAATAGTTTTGCTTTTGAAAACATTTCACATCTTGCTTTTCCCCCTTGTAATTCTTATTTTTAAATAGCGAGAGAAATATTCAGCAAAAGAATTATAATTATAATAATATCAATAATAGTAATATTAATAATAATAATAACAATAATAATATTCATAATAATAATAATAGTAAAAAATGGAGAACAAATGGGTTTATATTATGCCTTACTCTAACTATAATAATAATAAGTTAAATTGTATCATTTTTAAATAATGGAAAAAGACAAAGGGGCAGGAAACACTGTGATTGGTTCCTGGGCGTGTCTGTCTGTCAGTCCGATCCCGCCTCCCAGTTCTTTACAAATAAGAGTTTGTGAACCAGGGCAGAAAGCTTGACCGCTGTCTTTGCAGTTTCCTGGGTCGGATAGTGTCCTGAAAACCGCCGGTAAAATCCTCAGGTCTCTGAGGCTTCAAGTCGTCTGCTCTTGTCCGGTTCCTGTGTGTGTGTGTGAGTCCAGAGAATTGCTCCACGACCCTTTAGTTAAAAGAAAGCCCCCCTGGCAGTCTCCTGTGTGGATGGAAAGCAGCTTTGTGCATTAGCTTGTTCTCTTCGTGTGGTTTCTGCCAGGTTAGCTGCAGGAACCCCTCCAGTCTCCCGGTGTGTTTACCCATATAGTTTGTACCAGGCTCGAGGATCAAGTTAAAAATCCCAAAACGGGGGGAGTCCTGAATCCAGGGTTCAGTCAGAGGGGGGCTCCTGTTTTGGGGTTCCGCTGTCATGCCGTCAGAGGGGATAGAGGGAGGAGGGGAGGTCTCTTACATTGGAGGTATCACAAGACCAGTCATGGCTGGAGAGAGAGAGAGAGAGAGAGAGAGAGGGAGAGAGAGAGAGGGAGAGAGGGATTGAGGAACTTAATGAATTTACAGGCAGTTCTTTTTTGACAGTGGTATCACAATGGCATGTTCACACAGCACATGCTGTTCCATTGCAGTCCCATAGACAGTGTGCTGGCGTGTCAGAACGGTTGACTGTGCAGTATCTGCTCCCAGTGCACTGAGTTGCCCTGGCTGGCAATGCTGTGCTCTGCTGATGATTTTGCTAGCCAGGGTGTCTGCAGGGCGATCCCGGTGGGGTTAGTGAAAGGGGAGTAAGAGGATTGCCCCGCAGGGCAGGAGCCCCAGTGACTCCCCATCCTGTCTGCGTGAGTGTGGGGTGTGGAAGGGGGGAAGGGGGCCAGGTTCTCATAGCTGCCAGCTTCAGGCAGACTCCCCTGGGGTACTGAGTGCTGACAGCTAGCAACCGGACACCCGCACACTCCCACACCATCAAGCACAACAAGAGAGGGAAACTATTTAGGAAAAAGACTGGGAATGTAGGGGGAGGGATGCATTTTGAGCCCTGTACTGGCACTCAGCAATGCTGCTGAGGAGAAGTGGTCTAAAGCTAGCGCTGAAACATTGCAGAAGTGACTTATAGAAGCACAGTGATGGCAGGTAAAGCACAGGTAAGCATTGTAAAGCACAGATGCTGAACGAATGAAAAAAGCCTCTGATTACCTCTGAAGCCGTTGCCCCCGGCGCTTGGGCAGGCTGGGGAGGGGGAGCCCTGCGGGCGGATGACTGGCGCGAAGGCACTCTTCTGCTTGACCGAGGGGAAGGAGGAGAAGGGCAGGATGGAGGCGCCGCCAGAGCCGGGCACTGTGGGGCTGGAGGGCATGACTGCAGGGAGACATGTGATGAAACGCAGCCGTTAACAAGGGCATCCACCACACTGTACAAACACAGCCGCTAACAAGGACTGCACAAACGTCACTGCTCTACACAACCATATCCACCTTCTGCAAGCTCAGAGCAGCTTTGCCACGAGAGAGCTTTCTGGATGCTCTGAGCTTGAGAGGGATGAAATCCAGCTCCTATCTCTCAGAACCCTGCTCTGTGTTCTCACAGTCGAAATGTAGTTTATTTAAAATGATACAATTGTGAGATACGACAGTGTGTGACAATCCACCCTCGCAACGAAGAATCGGAAACACTCCACGCTGAATTCACTGAGCTGTCCAGCGCCCTGCAGCTTGGTCTGGCAGTAAGCTCTGTCTGTGTGTGCAGCCTGAGCTTGTGCCTCATCGGGGTGGAGATGAAACTCACTTCCGTAGGGCGATGCTGTGGGGGAGGCGCTGGTGAAGCCTGGCGAGGACATGGGCACCGCGCCATAGCCGTTCATCCCGCCCGCGCTGCCATAGCCACCCTGCTGGGGCGTGGAGGCAGAGGGGTAGCCACGCGGAGACAGGCTGCTGGTGTTCCGGATGTAACCTCCTGCAGCAGCAGCAAAAAACAAGAAGGGTTACAGATTGAGCTTTTCAGAACTTGCATTGACTCTCCTGAAGCGTGGATTAGCTGTTGTAAACTCTGCATGCTCAGGGATTACAGCCAGCGTGAAAGCAAATATTACTGCATTAATCTGGGTTTATCTTAATCCCCAGCTGATGCAGACAGAGGTTACTGCGTGCTCCCGCTGGACTATCGCAGCACACACACAGTTTGGAGGGCCTACCTTGCCCGTTCTGCCCGGGATCTCCGATGCTGACCCCCAGCTGGCTGCTGTAGGTGTTGAGCCCCATGACACTGCCGTGAGCCGGGGAGCTGGGCAGGGCCTGGAGCTGACTGTGAGGGCGAGGGACGCTGTATAGGGCCTCCGCGATATCTGCTGCACGCTTCAACAGCATGTCCTGAGAGAGGGGGAGAGACCGAGCGAGGGAGAGAAGGTTAGGGACTGAGAGAGGGGGAGAGTTCGAGCGAGTGAGAGAGGGTTAGGGACTGAGAGGGGGAGAGACTGAGCGAGGGAGAGAGGGTTAGGGACTGAGAGAGGGGGAGACCGAGCGAATGAGAGAGGGATAGGGACTGAGAGAGGGAGAGAGGGTTAGGGACTGAGAGGGGAGAGATTTAGAGAGAGGGAGAGGGGAGAGGGTGAGCATCAAAGACAGAGAGAGGGAAAGTGGGAAAACTGGAGACAGAAAAAGGTGAGAGCTTTTGAGACAAAGAGAGAGAGAGAGAGAGAGAGAGAGAGAGAGAGAGAGAGAGAGAGAGAGAGAGAGAGAGAGAGAGAGACGCATGGATTGACAGGCAGACACAGAGACGGATGGAGTCCTGGACAGACAGGCAGGTAGCTACCTGGTTACTCTGTGCGTTTCCATACAGAGCCTCCACCAGATCAGCAGCTCTCTTGAGAAGCACCTCCTGCAGAGACACAAACACAGGGGAGCAGAGTCAACAGGAGCACAACGGAGTTCTGAGTCTCGCTGTCTGTCTAGAGGGGGACTAGGGGGCTCCAGTGGGGTGTGCCACGTAGAGGGCAATCCCACGAGAGCTCTCCAGGGTGCTGAACCACACTCAGAGTCCCTCCCTTTACTGGAACACTATACAGTATGATAACCCTTAGAAAAGTTCCCCATAGAGTGAGTGGTGGGGGTAGTGTGAGGGGAGGGGGGTAGTGTGAGAGGAGACTGTCCTGCGGGAGTCGGTTTGGGGGGGTATTGTGAGGGGAGGGGTCCTCGGGGAGTTGGGGAGGGGTTAGTGTGAGGGGATGGGTTCTCTCACCTTGGCCAGTCTGTCTGGGTCTCCTGGGTGTCTGGGAATGACCTTCTGGAGACGCTGGAAGCCGTAGTCGATGGTGGGTTCATTGAGGGCTGAGGAGAAACAGGAAGTGCAGGTGTTTACTAGACGCACCCTGTTACTGGCGTTCTGTAATCCATTAATACAATAGCACTGGCCATTTCCACACTGAGTGGCTTGTTTTAAAATGATGTGGAATTAAAGCTCATGAAAAATGACAGACATTGCACCCCCTCTCCTCTCCCCTCTCCTCCCCTCTCCTCCCCCTCTCTCTCTCCTCTCTCTCCTCTCTCTCTCCTCTCTATCTCTCTCCTCCTCTCTCTCCTCTCCCATCACCTCCCCTCCCCTCTCTCCTCTCCCATCTCCTCCCCTCCCCTCTCTCCTCTCCTCTCTCTCCCCTCCTGTCTCTCCCCTCTCTCCCCTCCTGTCTCTCCTCTCCCCTCTCCTCCCCTACCCTTTGCAAGCCCAGTGCATCCTGTGGTCCTGTGTGTATTGGAGGAGCTCACCCGTGTATATGAAACGGCCTGGCGCCCCCTTGCAGAACTGCTTGGACTTGTAAGACAGGGTCACCTCCACCACTCCGGGGATGTGCCGAGGAGGGGTCTGAACGCGGATGGCATGGGGCGTGATGAGCTGCAACACAGCAAGAACATTCAAACAATCCGTCTCTATTCAAGAGCCTTTCTCTCATCTGTGGTTCTGTACTGAAAGGCATCAGTAGAATGGTCCGATGGAATATTACAATGGCATGAACACACACTGCATACTGCAGTCCCATGGTCCCCTATCAGCACCAGACAGATGTATCAGGACTGCTGGACAGTGCAGTGTCTGCTCCCATTGCATTGTGGGTAGCCGGTAATGCAGTGGTCTGCTGATGGTTCTGCTAGCTAGGGTCACTGGGATTAGACTGGGATTCCTGGAAGGCGATGCTGGAATGTGTGCGTCGAGTCTGCAAGCCAGTCACCTGACCGCCTCTCACCATGAAATGCAGTCGCCTGGGAAGGAAACGGGAGCCGGGGTCAAGGGTCGTCCTTCCTTTGCAATCTAGGGCTGCATTTCACCAGGAAGGCGCCTGACTCCCTTTCCCGGCGTGAAATCCGATCAGTGCACACGGGCAAGGATCTCACGCCTTGACAGAATATACTATACCCCCCCTGAAGCACTGGCATCAAGTTGAGCTGCCCCCCCCCCCTCTGCCCCCTGCTCGCTCTTCGCTCTGTCTGCTCACCTCACTCCAGACCAGCATGGTCCCAAAGACCACCTGCAGCCCATCGAAGAAGTGCTCTCCAATGACGATGACCATGGCGCCCCCTGTTGTCCAGCCCTCGCTAGGACTGACGGCTTTGATACAGGGCGTGGCTGCAGGACCAGAGAGAGAGAGAGAGAGAGAGAGAATCATTCACAAAGGTGCAGTCAGTCCAGCGCACATACAGTTCATTTAGAGGGAATATTCCTGCCAAAAATTCATGGTTTTGAAAAAGAGCTTGACACTTTCAGCACTGTAATAATTTGTTATATATAACTAACATGCTGTCACACCATGTGGAAACCTATACTTATCTCAACCTGTTCATGTTTAACGAGTTTAATAATGATTCACTCGCTTCTCTTACTTCTGTTTCAAGAAGAGTTTTCTAACGTTTTTAGAATTTGTCTTTGCGTTGCTGCGTGTGTGTGCCGTGCGTTGGGAGGGAGCGTGTGCACATGCGTGTGCGTGCTGTGTGTTTGAAGGGCGCGTGTCCGTACCGTACTCCATGCCAGGCTCTGTTGCGTCCGAGGGGTCAAGCCTCCGGGCGCGGCGTCCGTGCTTCGAGTTGTTGTGGACGAACATGTTGTCGGACACCGCCAGGACATGACCGTCCACACTGACCGTCGTGGAGAGGACCACCTGCAGGGGGCAGCAAACACAGACTGGCAGCAGTTAGTGTCTGCAGCTCACAGGAGCATTGTAAAGAGAAGTGAAGCGATACAAGGCATCGGTGCAAATCCTATTAGTGAAAGAATGGAGAAGAGATGGAAACTGAAGTGAAGCACAATCTGGGAGAGTGGCAGAGCCCAGGCTTCATCTGAGAGAGTTAGTACAAAGCACAGGGACTCCAAGGCGAATGGGGGGAATGGTTTGAAAAGAGATTCTGGAAATGCATCACAGCAAAGGTTTGACGTCAAATCAGAAACACCTGCCACAACACCGTCAATAAGCCGCACGATGCCGCTGTTTCAAAGAGAGTCGTTTACATTGAACTGGAGGGATAGGCGACCCGCTGTCAAGGATACCAGCCTCCAGTTCCGTTAAAGAACTTGTCTTGAGGGTAAAGATCTTCCGAAGTCAACACTGAGACCTCAACACATGCTGGAGAGGGAAGCACCTGTCCACTGTGTGCCTGCGATCAGCCCTCTATCAAAGCCTGTAGCTGCCTGTTCACTCTGCCAGCATATCCTGAAGTCTGTTCCTCTCCCCAGTCTATCATTAATCCAGACCTGCCTTCCTTTCCCTCCCCTTCCCTGCCAGAAATGAGAGCCGTGGGTGTGCGGGAGAGGGGATCAGCCATGACCGCTGTGCACATGGAAGCAATTATCTTTTGATAAATTGTGGAAATAATGTAATCCTTGGAATACAAGGCTCCCCCACCTCCCTCGCCCCTCCCCGCTACTCGCCAGAGCAAATCATCAACACATCACCAGCACTAACGACAACCAGAGGCCCAGGAAGGGCCGAGGCTGGGGATTGGCTGGAGCGGCCCACTCACACCCTCCCTGACCTTTCAGCTCAGCACCCATTGGACGAGGCCAGAGTGCTGCTTGTTGTAAAGAAGGATGCAATATCTCCCAGTAGTGCAGTATCTCCTAGTAGAAACACTGCAAATCGCTGAGAGATGTGGTACAGTACTTTGTACTGTAGGAATAACATATATAGCAAGATACGAAGAGGCTGGGAGGCAGTGGGGTCTAGTGGTTAGAGCTGAGTGACTGGGAGGGAGGGAGGCAGTGGGGTCTAGTGGTTAGAGCTGAGAGACTGGGCTGCCTCACTCCCCCGCCGAGATGTGGTACAGTACCAATCTCGGTTCCCCGACAGGGGTCTGGGAGTGGAAGGGAGGAGGGAGGGAGGGCAAGTCTGGTTCTGTGCGTTAGAGTCGAGAGGCTGGGAGGGAGGGGAGGCAGCAGGGTGTCTTGTGGTTAGAGCGAGAAGGACTCTGCGGAGGGAGGCAGGGTGTTCGTGGTTGAACGTTAGAGTCGAGCGGAGGGAGGGAGGGAGGCAGTGGGTTCTTGTGGTTAGAGCTGAGGGACTGGGAGGGAGGGAGGCAGTGGGGTCTAGTGGTTAGAGCTGAGAGACTGGGAGGGAGGGAGGCAGTGGGGTCTAGTGGTTAGAGCTGAGGGACTGGGAGGGAGGCAGTGGGGTCTAGTGGTTAGAGCTGAGAGACTGGAGGGAGGCAGTGTGGTCTAGTGGTTAGAGCTGAGAGACTGGGAGGGGAGGGAGGCAGTGGGGTCTAGTGGTTAGAGCTGAGAGACTGGGAGGGAGGGAGGCAGTGGGGTCTAGTGGTTAGAGCTGAGAGACTGGGAGGGAGGGAGGCAGTGTGGTCTAGTGGTTAGCTCGAGTAACTGGGAGGGACGGGAGGGCAGTGGGGTTAGTGGTTAGAGCAAGACTGGGACTCTTGACCTGAGTGGGGTCTAGTGGGTTAGAGATCACCCAATGGGGGAGGGAAACCGGGAAGGCAGTGTGGTCTAGGGAGCTGGGGACTGGGAGGGAGTGTGGGGTCTAGTGGTTAGAGCTGAGAGACTGGGAGGGAGGGAGGCAGTGTGGTCTAGTGGTTAGGGCTGAGTGACTGAGGGAGGGAGGCAGTGGGGTCTAGTGGTTAGAGCTGAGAGACTGGGAGGGAGGGAGGGAGGGAGGCAGTGGGGTCTAGTGGTTAGAGCTGAGAGACTGGGAGGGAGGGAGGCAGTGGGGTCTAGTGGTTAGAGCTGAGAGACTGGGAGGGAGGGAGGCAGTGTGGGGTCTAGTGGTTAGAGCTGAGAGACTGGGAGGGAGGGAGGCAGTGGGGTCTAGTGGTTAGAGCTGAGAGACTGGGAGGGAGGGAGGCAGTGGGGTCTAGTGGTTAGAGCTGAGAGACTGGGAGGGAGGGAGGCAGTGGGGTCTAGTGGTTAGAGCTGAGAGACTGGGAGGGAGGCAGTGTGGTCTAGTGGTTAGAGCTGAGAAACTGGGAGGGAGGCAGTGGGGTCTAGTGGTTAGAGCTGAGAGACTGGGAGGGAGGGAGGCAGTGGGGTCCAGTGGTTTGAGCTGAGAGACTGGGAGGCAGTGGGGTCTAGTGGTTAGAGCTAATAGGGACTGAGAGAGAGGGGGAGGCAGTGGGGTCTAGTGGTTTGAGCTGAGTGAGGAAGGCTGTGTGATCTAGTTGTCAGAGCTGTGAGGGAGTCAGTATATAATAGTCTGTATTAATCTTATACAGCCATGAAGGAGTTAACAAAAACATAAAATCAGGGAAAAGAAAACAGATTCGATCTGCTGGTGCTGAATGGTAGAGGAAGTGAGGCGGGAGTCTCCCTAGTGACCACTTCCTGGGTCACGGAGCCTGACCTCGGCATCTGGAGTCAATCACTCAACTCTTGACAACTTCCTGAAACACCTCTATCCATTTCCTGTCTCACCCCCCCCCCCCCCCCCCCCCCCCTTAGACAACTCCCCTGGAAAAAAACCACACACACTTAGTGAGGTATCCCCCTGGTAAAAGCACAGCACAGTGTAGTGAAGCACAGAGAAGATAATGAACCAGCCCCTTCTCAAAGTGTACTGCAGGATCCCTTGGTAGGGATGGTTAGATAGATAAAGCAGCTAGATGGGCAGACAGGCAGACAGGCAGGCAGGCAGGCAGGCAGACAGACAGACAGACAGGCAGGCAGGCAGGCAGGCAGGCAGGCAGACAGGCAGACAGGCGTACCTGGAAACGTCTCATGTCTCGTGGGTTCCCTGCTGTCTTCAGACAGTTCTGGTTGCACTTGAGGAAGAACTTCAAGAAAAATCTGTAGGGGAAGAAAAAATAATATACGATGTCAACATTGGAAATCCATTTCCTGTGACAGACGAAGCAGTGATTCTGCGCGGCAGGGCGCTGTATTCGACCACTACAGATCTGAATGGGATTGATTTAATGTGGGAAGATCAGGGCTACCTTTCAGTGATCTGTGTTAATCTAAGCTGCTGTGAAGAAAGAGATTTGCTACCAGGAAGAAACAG
Source organism: Polyodon spathula (assembly GCF_017654505.1). Classification (NCBI taxonomy): domain Eukaryota; kingdom Metazoa; phylum Chordata; class Actinopteri; order Acipenseriformes; family Polyodontidae; genus Polyodon; species Polyodon spathula. Next base: position 8,294,043 of record NC_054562.1, read on the forward strand.
CTGATTGTAATCTATTGGGTAATTGATGATCAGCACACAAACAGAGGGCCGTGGTAATGTCGCTTGTGCTGTTAAAAGGTATGACACTGGATTTAGAACCTTGGTTTGTACATGTTAACCACTAGAAATGAAAATCACAGAAACAGCAGATAGCTTCCCCCCCCCCCCGGCCTCAGCGGGGCTTTGAAACACCCTCCCGGGTTCTAGAAAGCTCTAGACTCTTGCGGTGTGTAGTGGATCTATGGTGTTTGACACTCCACACAAGCCCATCTCTCTGTCTCTCTCTTTCTGTCTCTCAGACTGTGCAGGGTGGCCAGCGGTCCCTGAAAAATAATTCAGATGCTGCGGAGAAGACCCAAATCCCAGGTGAGCTCGGCTCAGCTCCCTTTCCTGTCGCTGTGGCAACCAAGTTTTGCCGCAATCCCCAAGCCCCCTCGCTGCTCATGAGCTGCTTGTGTGTGTGTGTGATGAGACTGGAAGGAGGACTGCTCATAAAACAGTGTGTGCTAATCCACACTGCCTTCCTCCCAGCCCCTCAGCTCTAACCACTAGATCCACATTGCTTCCCTCCCTCCCAGTTGCTCAGCTCTAACCACTAGAGCCACACTGCCTTCCTCCCAGTCCCTCAACTCTAACCACTAGACCACACTGCCTCCCTCCCTCCCAGTTCCTCAGCTCTAACCACTAGAGCCACACTGCCTTCCTCCCAGTCCCTCAACTCTAACCACTAGACCACACTGCCTCCCTCCCTCCATCCCGGTCCCTCAGCTCTAACCACTAGACCACACTGCCTCCCTCCCTCCCAGTCCCTCAGCTCTGTCTACAAGTTCCCAGTGTTCTATACTGCCCCTAGAGGTTGCCTTCTATACAACAGAACAGACTTCCAGCATGCCTGTCAGGACTCTGGGCTCAGCTCTTGTTGCTGTTACAAACCCAAACTCAACTTTACACCTTCCCCCCCAGCACACACACACACACACACACACACACACACACACACGCACACTGACACACGCACACACACAGCTGCACATTTTGTAAATGAAGGTGAGAAGCCTCTGCATTCATTAGCATACATTACCCGGACCTCCTTCCCTCTTCACATGCAAATCTACGGCTACGTTACCCAACACCTTCTGCCACACATTCATTTGCTGAATTATAATTAGACTAATCTTGCATAATTAATAAGCGGGGGCACTCTCCTGAACTCTCTCCCTTGTTTTTAATTGATGTATCTGTTGTTTTTTATCTATATATTTGAGTGTGAACGCCCCGAAAATGATCCCTGACACGGGCGATATTAACCCTGCACCCCCCTGTTCTACTCTACTGATTGGGAGGATATGACACCCGGTGTTCGGTTGGAAGGTGCTTCCAGATTCTCTCTCTCTCTCTCTCTCTCTCTCTCTCTCTCTCTCTCTCTCTCTCTCTCTCTCTCTCTCGTCTCTCTCTCTCTCTCTCTCTCTCTCTAAGCTTATACAAAAGCATCAACAACAAAATTGTCAAGCCATCCCCGAGGCGCTGTGGAGCAATTTAAAATATCCCAAAATATTATTAATAATAATTGACACGCAATAACTACATTATTAAAGAGAAGGCTGAGAGATCACAGTTAAAAGAATCCGAATTGAAAAGAGCGTTTCACTCAGTGAGAATTGTGCGTTGATGCCTCTAGCATACCACTGTAGCAATACCAACGGCTGCCTCGACCCTTGTGTTACTACTGCTGCCTAACCCACACACAATCGTTGTATTGCCACTGTAGGGTCCCTCCTCACTGTAGGGTCCCTCCTCACTGCCCTCTCCTCACTGTAGGGTCCCTCCTCACTGCCCCCTCCTCACTGTAGGGTCCCTCCTCACTGCCCCCTCCTCACTGTAGGGTCCCTCCTCACTGCCCCCTCCTCACTGTAGGGTCTCTCCTCACTGCCCTCTCCTCACTGTAGGGTCCCTCCTCACTGCCCCCTCCTCACTGTAGGGTCTCTCCTCACTGCCCCCTCCTCACTGTAGGGTCTCTCCTCACTGCCCCCTCCTCACTGTAGGGTCTCTCCTCACTGCCCCCTCCTCACTGTAGGGTCTCTCCTCACTGTAGGGTCTCTCCTCACTGCCCCCTCCTCACTGTAGGGTCTCTCCTCACTGTAGGGTCTCTCCTCACTGCCCCCTCCTCACTGTAGGGTCTCTCCTCACTGCCCCCTCCTCACTGTAGGGTCTCTCCTCACTGTAGGGTCTCTCCTCACTGCCCCTCCTCACTGTAGGGTCTCTCCTCACTGTAGGGTCTCTCCTCACTGCCCCCTCCTCACTGTAGGGTCTCTCCTCACTGTAGGGTCCCTCCTCACTGCCCCTCCTCACTGTAGGGTCTCTCCTCACTGCCCCCTCCTCACTGTAGGGTCTCTCCTCACTGTAGGGTCCCTCCTCACTGCCCCCTCCTCACTGTAGGGTCTCTCCTCACTGTAGGGTCCCTCCTCACTGCCCCCTCCTCACTGTAGGGTCCCTCCTCACTGTAGGGTCTCTCCTCACTGCCCCCTCCTCACTGTTTTCAGTTTTTTTGAGGTATGGAAGGTTTCCGCCTCCCCCTCTCTGGCCAGTGTCACAGTCTCTTCTGCTGCCTGAGAAAGACGCTCCCCACTGGGCGAGCTGGGAAATGGATCCCCAGGCTTGGCCAGTGGCCTGCCATTGTTTGTTTCTTAACAACAGCCCCACTGTCTGGCAGCAAGCTCCTGGTGGAATATTTATTGTAGGTATTGATGTCATACCAGTGGTGGTCACTAGGGGACTCCCAACAGATAAATCCACTGACTGGGAGCAGTTCAGGTTCCATGCTCCAAGACTGTTGTGAACTGAAGGGAGCACCCTTTCTCTTAGGGGGGTGAGGGAGGGAGCAGTTCAGTCTCCATGCTTCAGGTCTGCCCTGGACTGGAGGGAGCACCCTTTCTCTTAGGGGAGTGAGGGAGGGAGCAGTTCATTCTGGGTTTACTAACACACTCGACCTGTGATGCTGCACATTTCTAGTCCCACAAACACAAGCTGTTGGTTAAAGATGGTTTCTCTATCCACCGCAAACCTCACTGCAGCTAAAAAGAAAAACCAGTCCCGCTCCGTCGCCGCGGAGACAAGTCCCGCCCCTGGAGACGGGCACTAATTAGCGGCACAGCAGCAGGTGCGAGGGAGATCGTTAGGTAATTGAGATTGTTTACTTGTTGTTCTTCAATAATTAGGTCCTGCTGGTTGCTAATAATGCACTCTCAGATATCTGTTTCTCTGGTCTGAGCAGCACTAGCGACCATTTGCACTGACTCTGCACTGGCCACTCACATCCATTCCTGTCAATACATTTCCCACGTTAACCTGCCAGACTGTACAGGCCAACTGTCAAGAGAAGCACTCTTTTTCACAGTCCCTGGAGCAGTCATTTTTGAGGTTTCATGCCTGAAAAATCTCTCAAGCAGAACCATGAGCAGCCATGGCAGCAGGATGGACTGTGAGTGGATTGTGTGCCGTCCAGCAGTCCTGATAAGGCAGCACACAGTCTGTCTGGTACAGATGTGGGAGCACATGGATCACTAAAAGGATCGTCTCATCCATATTCCCCTTCCACCGGTCCTAGGCGGTTTTTTCCATTATGCAAATAGGATTGATGCTGAGACTGAGAGAGATTAGCAGCTCTCTCAAGTCAACACCCCTCCCCTGTCTGCCATTACATCCTACCTCCTATTAACAGGAGAATACAACAGCATCCTTGCCAACCCAGACCTTAACCCTGCTCCACCAGACCACCTCGAGTCTAGAAGACCGTTCTGGACTCACGCCTCCTCATTTGATCCTCAGATCATCATCCTGGTCTCATCAACTTTCCAAACGATGCCCTGATAGAAGATCCGACAAAGGAGCCCCCTGGTATCCCTCTCCCACGGAGGCTGCTCCAAACTCAGCCGGGTAAGAACTACGCGTAAGAGGTGTGGCTACCTCCATAGCGTACACCACTTTGCCACAAATATAGAACATTAGTCGTTGTGTTTCGACGCTCCATACAAGAAGATGATTGCCACATGCTGCATTGCACTTTGCTGTGCTTTTACTGTAGGGAATTGTTTGAGAGTGTATCTGCGCTTTGTCACGGCAATGACAGATTCAGTAGATTTAATTAGGACAAGAATGCATGGGAAGAACGTCTCCCATCGAAGAGGGGTCAGCAAGCTGAAGAAACTGGGATCCCTGGAGATTGAATTGTTCGATAGGAGAAAGGAGAGAGGGAGGAGGAGACGAGGGGGGTGGAGAGAGAGAGAGAGGGGGGTTGATCCTCTTGGGAGCGGGAGAGAGAGGAGACAGAGGAGGGAGAGACGAGAAGGGGGAGAGAGGAGAGTGTGTATTCTCTTTGAAGAAAGAGAGAGTGGGTACAGAGAAATGGAAAGAAGGGAAGGGGAAGCGAGGGTGGAAGAAAGAAAAGGGAGAGATAAAGAAGGGAAGGTTAGAAGGAGAAGAGAGAGAATGGGAGGCTTGATTGAGGGAGAGAGGGAGAGGGAAGGGGAGGGAGTAAGGGAGAGACAGAGAGACTGGAGAATCTGGCTCTCAGACACCATTCATCAGTTCACCACAGAACTTCTCCCATGACAGGAGGACTGAGGCAAAACTAAAAAAGCAGATGTGAGCCATTAAAATACATTCAGGGCTTCAGTCCCTCTGCTCTAGTGCTCACCCCTCAGCACTGCTTCAGAGCCAGGGGTGTGGCTACACTGAGTGGGGGCGGGGATATATACACATGGGTGTGGCTTATGGGGTGAGTGGGCGGGGTTATCTGGTTTATGGGCGGGGTTATCTGGTTGGTTATAGATTGTGTTTTTCACACCATTGTTTCTATTTGATCAGTTATTGATTGACTTGTTTATTTATTTATAATAACAATGGATTTTATAAATCGGACAGATCACATGTCTGAAGACAGAGCTGTACCGTATTGTATTGGCTTTGAGCTGGCACCAGGGCGACACATCTGCTACTAGCAACCGGACGTAACGCACAGTCCTGTCTATTAGAGGTGCAGGCAGGTGGAATGCTTTACAAATGCTTTCAAATCTGTTTTCTTACCTCTTATTAGCTTTAGATAACAATATTACTGGACCCCCTTTTTACCGCTCTGAGAATCGTTTGGTCTCAGCTGTGTCTCTGTCGGTCTCTCGGAGGACCCCCGCTCTCCTGCACTCACACAGGTCAGGGGTCAGGCTCAGGGGCTCCCTGGGGATTGGCTGATTGCTTCTGCAGGCCTCTCCCCCCTCGTTACTGATGAGGACCCCCCCCCTCCTCGGTCAACTGACACATCATCAACTGCACCCGCATCACAGTGTGATAATTCACACCATGCAGTAACTCACAAGACATTGTACAGCCGTCCATAGCAATGTACGCTGTGCAATTGTACAGCCGTCCATAGCAGTGTGCGCTGTGCAGTGGAGTTAATTAGTGTCCTGGCCATTTGAAGCACCTATCCGTCGATGTGAAATGTGACATGAATTCTAAGCGTATGATCGGTAGATAGATAACGACAACAAAACAAAATCGATAAGAGCATGAAATAATTGTTTCATTTCTCTCTCTCTCTCTCTCTCTCTCTCTCTCTCTCTCTCTCTCTCTCTCTCTCTCTCTCTCTCTCTCTCTCACTCACTCTCTCTCTGGTCTCGGGGGTGTCCCCAGTCAGACTGTAGTGAGAGGGGTCACCAGGGTCAACCTGCAGGACGACTGACCCCTGACCCCTCTAATGGGGCATGGAGCCCTGTGCAAAATAAGACCAGCGCGCCACATACCAGAGCGGGACCTTTCACACCACCCAGATTTTTTTTTTTTTTTTTTTAAAAAATCGGGGGGGGTGGGGGGGGGGGGGGGGGGGGGGGGTCTCACCTTACCCCAGACTGAGCCCCAGGATTGGGATTGGACCCCCCCTGGAATAATACCTTCATCATTGATATAGAAGCTGCTTTTCATCAGTCAGTACCTGTTACTTCGCGCTCTGATTTAGTAACCTCAAACACTCGTTCCTGTAGCAACGGCCAAGGCACATTCTGAGGATTACTCCAGTCACCCAGCTTTGCAAATGAGACTCCCTGTGATCGTCTGGGTAAACTGGACTGACTGATTCACAGGGGGGCCAGCAAGGTGCAAATAGAGTGAGGAAGGTAATGAAGTTAGCAGAGCCCAGCACTGCCCTCAGAGTGGAGGAAGCACCAGACAGTGATCTACGACTCAGCAAACTTCAAACAGCACGAGGAGGAGCCTTCACTAGACTGCACTGATCAGGGCTGCAGAGAGAGGCTGTGCATCTGCAGAGGACATGTCTAACTCATATAATGTACTGAGGCAAAAAACAAGAGAGAGCGAAGGGAGGAAGGAATGGAAAAACAAAAAGAAAGAAGCCAGGAAGGAAAGAATGAAAAGAAGGAAGGAAAGTACCAAAGAGTATAAGAAAGAAGTGAAAAAGAGCAGTAAGGAAAGGTAAGAGAGATGGACAGAAAGCGAGAGAACATGGAGCAGAGACCGAGGAGAGAGGGGGAGAAGAGGCAGAACGTGGGGAGGGAGAGATGGACAGGGGAAAGAGAGAGAAGGGGCAAAAGAGAGAAAGAAAGGAGGAGGGAGGAGAGAAGACAGGGGGAGGTGAGAATTATAGAGAGGAGAGAAATGAGAAGGGGCGAGAGAGGTAAGAATTATAGAGAGGGGGAGCTGAGCTGGAGCAGAAGACCTGGAGCAGGGTGGCGCGGTGGGAGTCTTCTACCTCCCTCCCTGCCGGCCTGCCTGGGAGCCTGGTGCAGTTCCAGGGGGGGGGGGGGGGGGGGGATTTAGGAGCGGGATGAGGGGAACGTGTGAAAAGACCGGTATGGAATCACTCAGGCCTCTGAAATGAGAGCCAGAGCTTTGCTAATTTACAGCCCGTGGCTAATCCACAGCAAATGCCAGGGGCTGCAGGGAGAAGGAGGCTGTCTGGGGCTCAGCATGCCTGCTGTGAGTCTGTCATCACACACACCGGCAGAGCTAACTGACTCCTCAGTACACTCACACCAAGGAACATGAACCCAGCAAGCAGGGACTCCTCCAATCAAAAATGTCACGGCTCCAAAACTTCAGCTCTCTAACGATCGGGGGAGTAAACAAAACAAGCATTCCGAGGTTAGGGCTCCTGTCAGTCAGTCTGGGAAAACACTGGGAATTCCTTCCAGAATCCCAAATAAACAAACAAGCAGCACGGGGTGGTAGGGGGTCTGTACAGGGGGTCGGCCCATCGCAGGAACCTGATGCATGCGTTACAGGAGCTGGGACAGCACACTGAGCTCCCTGCACTGCAGCAGATGCAATCTGCTCGCATTACTAGATTAGAGATACAGAGTTAAGGAGTTAAGGAGCGTGGAATAAAACTCCAATAATGATCTCTCTGGGTCAGAGTTTGAGCTGGTTTTTTGTATTAGTATTTCTGAAAAAACAGTGTAATGTAAAACTGTAGAGACACTCCCAATTCACCAAAAAAATATATATTTTAATAATGTTTAAATGAATAACATAAGAAAGTTTACAAAGGAGAGGAGGCCATCCAGGCCCATCTTGCTCGTTTGTTCGTTAGTAGCTTATTGATCCCAGAGTCTCATCAAGCAGCTTCTTGAAGGATCCCAGGGTGTCCACCTGCATTGCTGGAGAGCTGGACTCTCACAAGAACAATTATCTCCCAGAACATGCTTGGAACTTCTGCAGCTTAGCTCTAGAACGGTTTTGAACGTTCTTTAAAAAGCATTACCGCCGCATTGCAGATCATTTGGGATTCCAAATGAAGTATTTTTTATTATTATCATTTCAGATACACTCTTATTAAAGTTTAATAAATGTGCATGGTGAATATGCTGTTTTCCCATCGTTATAAAATGCATTTACCGTGGTTTACCGTGTTGAAATATGCTTTCACTGTGCTTCATTGTCCTTTGCGATGCTTTTAAACTTGTATAAAGCTATTCCTTTTATTATATGTTTCTACAAGCAACACTTTGAAGCAAGGGGGTTGTAAACCCCTCCCATTATCACTGACCAGATACTCAAAGCGTTGTCAAACATTCTGCTCTGTGTTTTATCTCACAGCTCGTTTCCTTCTGCTCAGAAAAGTGCGCAGCAGAGAGATCGCAATGTCCACCCCAAACACTGGAGCCAGACCGGGCTTGACCCTCCCCTTACCCGGGCCCTTGCAAACGATACAGCTCGACACAGCAGAGCTGAAAACACATCCAGAGTGTAATCCCGTTCCTCCTGCTGTCAATTACAAATTACAACTCGCGACCTTCTCAAACTGGGCGTCTCTGCCCCCTGAGCCCTGCGCGTTAGGAGAAACGCGCTCCCTGTGTTTAGCTGCTCTGCAGGATAGCAGAGGTGAAACCTATTAGCGGGGAGATAACTGGGAAGACCCTCTCCCCCCCCCCCCCGAGTGCCTGTTCCAGTGGTTGAGGAGGGGTCTCCGAGGGTCTCAGCTGTTTGTAAACCTGTATGGTGAAGATTGAGTCGGTCAGTCTGAAACAGGGGGCTCCCTCGGTGAGTTTATTGTTATCGTCGCCCAGCGCGCTTGTCAGACTTGTGTTTGTGTAATGCGCTAGAAGCGCTGAGCATGACTTCCGTTCAAATTTACCCCGTTTATTTGTTTAGAGGAAATTAAAAATCTATAAACGAAATGTTTGCGGCAGAGGAGAGTTAAACTGCCGATAATAGAGCAGCCAGAATCGTCTTGACCACAACGTGACAAAAAAAAAAAAAAAAAAACCCTCACGGAAACGTGCAACTCTGTCTAAAATCTATCAAAATCTAAAATACAGCCAACACAACAGTATAGGCCAGCAAGTAACCCCAAACCACTTTTCATAATAATATAAAAAGCAAACAGATTTCACAACTAGGATTAATCAGCCGCGTATAAATCTCTCTCAGTTCCCCTCCAGTGCGCGTTCTCACCCGCAGATAACCGCTCTAGTTTGTAAGCTGTGCTTGCGGGAAATGTGTGAGCTATTGTTTTTTTATGATGATTGTTATTGGTATTATTATTATTGGATGTCTCAGAGTCCTGTCAGTTTAATAAATTGATGTAAATAATGTTTCCCTGGCTAACACACACAGCCACTCTCGGGAACAGAGCTGAAGAAACGCAGAGCTTCGCAAGTCCTTCCTGCCGCTACATTCTTCTCTTCTGGTTTTGTTTTGTTTTGTTTTTTTGGCAAAAGTAGAGGGTTAAAGTTCGGCGTTTTCCTTTTCCTTGCTGCGTGTAGTTACTGAAATCTCATGCCGTCATTTCACATGCAATCGCCAGTACTGTAGGCTAGTTAGGAAGAGATGCTCCAGGATCATCGTTCAGAGGAAGAGACCATTGTGCAGACTCGATGTGCTCTTTGTAAAGCAAGTGTACCGGTTAACCACAGTTGTTACACTGTCATTTTACTGTGCTTTTACTACACTTTGTTTTACTATTTCATACCGCAGAAAACTTTGAGAAGGGGGCTGGTTCATTATCTTCTCTGTGCTTCACTACACTGTGCTGTGCTTTTACCAGGAGGAACCACAATATCATCTTCCTTCACCTCCTGTAGTATTCCACAATGCCCCCTCCCCATCTCAAATCATTCCTCCCGGGATTCAGATCACCTTGGTTCAGAGTAGCTGCTGTTAATTTGAAGGAGGAGATGGATGGGGAAAGAAGTCAATGCTATTGGGAATCTCGCTGATTCGTTGCCAAAGGTGATCAATGGAAGCGATCGGACAGCCCATTGATTTGTCGTTTGGCTTGGGTTTTTAGTCAGTCGGTACATTGACAGGGGCAGTAACTCATGCCTCTCCAGTGTATTTGGTTTTTACTTCACCTCCCAGTCCTCATTCCTGCAGTATCCTAGCAGCCCTGCCTTGCACATTACTTATCAGACTGTTCCAAAGCATTCAGCACCATGCTGTTTGAAACCTTGCTTGAGGATGAAAACCAAACGACCAGCGTAGCAGAACTAGCAAGACGCTGATAAGCAGTTTACAAAAGCTCAGCCGTTGTGAGGCTGTGCCTCGTTATTTCATTCTGTTTCCAGCACGTGGTGAATACCACAGTTCGTTCAGCTGCTGATTCTGTGATTGCTCGACGATACCATTGTAATCAATGAGTGACAGAAGACACAGTGAAATCAAAAGCTGGATATTTAAATACAGAGCCAGTCACCAAATACACCTTCCTGCTACTGCTTGCAGCACTGGGGGGTTATATACACAGCGACATCTTGAAGTTCTGCTCTAGCTATTTTCAACATGGGTTTGTAAAGTAACAACCTCTTCAAATAAGTGAAAAACGAACTGTGAAACGTTTGGCAGCCTCCTGCTGTTGCAGCTGCTACAATTGCTTCTTGGTACAGAACCATTGCAGTGCCACTGTCTGTCTGTCTGCATTGCCATTGCAGTGCCACTGTCTGTCTGTCTGCATTGCCATTGCAGTGCCACTGTCTGTCTGTCTGCATTGCCATTGCAGTGCCACTGTCTGTCTGCATTGCCATTGCAGTGCCCCTGTCTGTCTGCATTGCCACTGCAGTGCCCCTGTCTCTCTGCATTGCCATTGCAGTGCCACTGTCTGTCTGTCTGCATTGCCACTGCAGTGCCCCTGTCTGTCTGCATTGCCATTGCAGTGCCCCTGTCTGTCTGCATTGCCATTGCAGTGCCCCTGTCTGTCTGCATTGCCATTGCAGTGCTCCTGTCTGTCTGCATTGCCATTGCAGTGCCCCTGTCTCTCTGCATTGCCATTGCAGTGCCCCTGTCTGTCTGCATTGCCACTGCAGTGCCCTGTCTGTCTGCATTGCCACTGCAGTGCCCCTGTCTGATCACTGCAGATTAGTTGTGGTCTGGGCAGGACAGGCTCACCAGGGCAGGTCTGCTTTGTGCTTCTGTGTTTAATCCAGCTCAGTGCTCC